>NC_071403.1:99654539-99959852 GCF_017976375.1 Cuculus canorus | reverse complement strand
TGAAGCTGCCAACTGACCCAGCCACAAAGCAGCCAGAGATAAGGATTTAAGGTACGATATGATACAATTAGACATTCACCTCCTATTTATTTCAGTCCATTTCAGTATTTAACCTACTTAAAAGTTGCAAGCTTTTTATTAAAATGTAAATGTTAGTGTGCAGTATATTTATAGGCAGCTAACAACAACAAGAAAAGACCCTCATAAATTAGATTTCTATGAATGAAAAGGGTAAACAGGAGATGCTTCCGCAAAACTCCTCTAGACGTGCAGAGATAAAGGGTGGTTCTACCACACAAAATAATCAGATACAAAAATAGCTGTTCAGAAACAGCACACCTAAGGAGTACTTTAATCAAACATTTAGGTTACCTGCCAAAAGGACCATGATCTCTTCAAAATGCAATGCGGATTAAAGTGTTATCTAACACAAGCAGAAAACTAACCTTGGAGTGGAAGTTCGAAATGTGTTCATCATAATTTTCATGTCTTTGGATAGAGAAACCAGCTTTTTCAGCTAGATTGCAAAACTGGTTTAAAGTATTCCCTCGGAGTGGAGCAAATACCATTGCTTTTCCCTGGAACATTAAAAAGAGAATTTATACATTTTTATAACTGGAAAGGAACCAGATATAACATACAACTTATATATACTCAAGTTAGAAAAGTAAATAGTTCTCTCGGTAAAATACTAAAATAAGGTAATATAAATAATTGTTCAAAAAATTCAAGATTTCTGTGATTAAATAAACGCAAATTAGAAATAAATAATTATTTTCTTTAGAAAACTGCCAATTGCCATACATCTGCTCCTTTTCCTATAATAATGGTGACTACGAATTACCAAAATAAAACTCAGAAAAAACATACAAAACATATACTCAATGCAAAATACATTTGTTAGCTCATGACCACACAGACTGTAAATAATGATTTTCTTTTTTTATTCTCACACATGGAAAAGTACCACCCATTTGCTGTGGAATTACAACGGTGTAAAACGAGTCAAAATGGGAGGAAAATCAGGCCTGATCATTAATTTTTTAAAGATATTTAGAACAACCTGAGCAGGGCAAACAAATTTGACCTTAAAATGGTAAATTGCATTTAAAGCAGGACTTAACGTTTTTGCATAGTAATTCTTTCAAGACAATCAGGCCATTTATGATGCCCAGGCAATACATTATGGTCCATTAGCTAATTTTTTGTTCACCCTTTTGTATTTAAGAAAATGTAAATTTCTGTACCTTAAACTGATAGATCTTAGACACTCTGTGTAAAGTACTGGCCAAAAACCTAGCCTACTTGATAGAGCATCTCTTGAAATCTTATTTTCAAAATTAATTCTAATTGGCTGAATACCGTGTTCTGTCACATGGAATGAAAACTGGTTGAAGAGCTGTAAACAAAGGTTAATATCAGCCAACAGCATATCACACCAAGGGGAGCCATGAAGTTTATTGTGAGTTCTTACATTTAAATTCTATATTAATGAAAGCTAAGACTAATTTGTGAGATGCTGTAATTAACTGAAGAGACAAAAAATATTTTTAAGGATCTGAAGAAGTTACAAAATTATTAGATGCTGCAGAAGGATATTTGGCTTGAGAAAATGTGATCTAGTATACCAGAGAAAAAAAATGATCAGGAGAATTTCAATGAGGACTCTGGGAAGTTACAATGCTGACACAGATAGTGAGGAGGATAGGGAACAAATCAGTGTGTTACAGCTCATGCACGTGTAGCCTGAGACAACGTGGAGTGAGGCAGCAATAAAAACTCTATGTCAGGATCTATGGTACTAATGTGTACTTAAAAGACTTCAATCAGTAATACTACAGCACTGTATTTATTCTCACAATGCCTCTGTGAGATAGGGAAATACAGTTATCCTCATCTTTTCTCAGGGGAAATTTAAGTACAAAGGAGATCTAGGGCAATATCCAAAGATGTTCATTTGTGTAGCTATAACTTTAATTCAGAGGCTAAATACAAGGAGCAAAGAGGTTTCAGTCCCACCGAAGGCATTGGAATTGCTTATGTAAATGTTACATCTGAATATAGGCTCAGCTCAGGATGAAAAACATTAAACACAGGAAATTCACAATCAGTTCCCTCACATCCTTGGCATGTTGTAATATCATCAGACAGAAGTAGGTAGCAAATGGAGCCTTCAGCTGAAGACCCTTCTCCTCCCTGTTGCCATCTCACAATCCCCAGTATGTTGTTCTGCAGAGACTTTTCCTGGCATAAAGAAGGAGTCCATCTTCATGGGCAGCTTCATAGAAAGGTCACAGTAACAGGAAACACGGCCCCACCCAGGGCTTACTGACTACACGATTCACAGAGGAATTCAAGCACAGCTAAACCTCATAAATGGAGATGGCTAGGGACCACAAGCCTTACATCAGCCACTGATCCAGCAGCCTTGATGAGGTAGTGATGCTCCTACAACAGCAACCCCTTACAGATTTCCATTTGGAGTCAGCAGTCCATGTGGTCATTCCTCCTTATACTCTGTAGACTATTTCAAATTTAATGTGAAACAGCAATGCAGTAAAATAGAATGTAATCAGGTATGTAATACCTCTTAAAACCAAACGGAGAATCTTGAAATAACTTTGAAAGAGGAAAATGGCCTTCTAGAGAAATCACTAAACAATTACTTTAGGCCAGCTCCTTACTTGATGTAAAAACCCATTCCTTTATTGAATTTAGTGTGCATCTAAAACACCTGAGGATCTTGCCCCCGCTCATAAAACCCAAGAAATCATGATTAAATTTAATACTACAATAACTGTAGTATTAAACCTCCTCAAAACTGGCAGGTACTGTGGCCAATTCTGGTCTATCATAATCTGGGTTTAAAGAACTTTATGGTCAACTGCCTGATCTATGTGATTCTGCCAGCTGATGTAGAACATTTCTAATTTTAAAAGATTTTTCATTTTGTGGTTGCGGTAAAATAAAAAAAATTAGACCAGCAGCCTCGATCTGCACTTGATGGACTGTCCCAAAGTTGTTTAATTCAAACCTTGTAAGTCAAAAGTGCCTCTCAATTTAGGAAGATGTTTAAAGTTCAGAATAGCCTTTCCTAGCTGGAAAAATAATTCCAGTAAACTCATGAACAAAACACGGAGGAAGATGCCAGTTACAATAGTTTGAAGTGTCACTACAGTGCTGCAGTAAGATAATGGGACAGTCATTCACATTTTGGACATGACTATGACTAAATTTACTATTCAATCATTATTAAATGCAGTTTTATTTGCTGCTACTAATCATGATTCAACAGGATCAAATTGACTTCCTTGGGATTTTGAATGGACAGGCCACAGAAGAATCAAAGTCCTCATGAAAAATGTTCTAAATTAGGGAAATATGCAAACAAGCAACTGTTTATTCTGAGATTGAAATTAATAGTACATTTTAATCATAGGAGAAAATAAAACTAAATACTGCCAAATTGAGTAGCTTGTTTATTAGAGGAATAAAATATAGCCATTCCAGATAAGTTTGTTTGATGTAAACTTTCAGTGCCTAATTCTTGGAATTGGTTTACAGGTGACATTTGCCTTTGCAACAAATTCAGATGAGAAATTTCAGCCCCAGTAACTCTGTGAGCTGCTCATTTCTGCCTGTGTGCATTTCTGGTCCTCACTTCTTGTGCCAATACAACTGTCCATGGGGCCATGCCATGAATGAGATAACTGAAATGACCAGAGTCCTGTGTCCAGGAAAATGAAAATTTACCCAAAACACATCATTCTGTGCCATAAGGATTCTAATAGCCACAGGTAACATCCTTAGTGAAAAACAAAATACTGGAGATAAATTCACCTCTTTTTAAACTAACAAGAACTATCTCTTCTGAGTTTTTTCTTGAAGATAGCTTTGAAAGGATACCCATTATTTTCTCTTCACTCCACTTTTCCTTTCAGTTTTGCTAGCTATTATTTTTCTCTGAACTCTTCTATCCTAGTTGTATAGTAGTTACACTTGAAAGATGTCTTATATCTAGATGTGTCTTCAATTTGAGATTGTTCCTCTATCAATTTGGCAAAATATTTCCAATAAGGAAATGTAACTTCTAAATTTGAGACGAAATAATTCATGTAGAAGAGTGAACCTAATTGAAGCAATTTATACCTTAGCTAGGGCATAAACTAATGCCCATAATCTATTCTTAATTATTGCAACTTGCAAATGTGTTCACTATTAATTTATTTTTCCTTTAAAGTCCATTTAATATAGTGCCGTTTAGTAAAGCTGCCTCTGATATTATCCTTACATCTATATAGGTTGACACGAAGAGTAAAAATAATATTATGTACTTGTAATTGTCTTTTGCCTTGCAATCTCAAATGAGTATATGCTTTTATTTGGGTCTTTCAACTTGTGAAAGCATATGCTTGAAGGCATCTGTGTTCACCATGTCCTTTTTAGACAAGAGAGCTCATTTAAGGTCACTGTACTACCAGCTTCCACCTCATAAAATAGTTTGCTCTCCTCTGAGTTATGAATTATAGTAATTCACAAGACCATGTCATGACTGGATATTCACCCATATGACTATCCACAAAGTGGTTATGCACTTGACTTTAGTTAAAAAATACAGCTCAGACAGCGGTCCAAAACTCTACAACAGAAATTCCTGCAAGAAGGCAGAATTGCCTAAGCTAGCTTTGCTTATAAGAGATAGTGACCATGTCTTAAAATGCAGAGCAAATAAGTACAGTCTACACTATTAATGACAAATTGCAGAAGCAAGCCAGACTAGGAAGACAGGAAACAAAAAGCCACCTCCCTTTTCTCCATCTACATTCACAAAGGACTGCAGTACACCTGCTCTGAAAAACAAAGGTGCCTTCTGAGTTTGAATTAGCTGGCTGGAGCTAAACAATTACGAAGTCAGGCCAATTTTGGTTTAAAGTCAGGTTAACAATTCCTAAATTATCTATAGATGGGAACTTGAGCTATTACTTAAAATTCAGGTTGCCTTGTTGTCATTTTTTAAATAAAATTTTCTGTTTGGGCTAATCAGCCCAGGCAAAGAAAGGCTTTGTGTGTGTATAAACAAACGCATGTGCATGCTCACCTTTTCAGCAACAGAGACCATCGTGATTAGCTATGAGAAGGAGGCAAACCAACTAACAGCTATTCTTCCATTCCAGCTACAGGGTCTAGCCAGGTCACAGGTACTGCAACACCTCTTCTACACTTCTCTTCCTGACACTCACACTCTTCTCCCCCAATCTGCTCGCATGGAGGCAGTACAGTGGCCTATGGGGCTATCTGAAGAAACTATCTGAAGACATTGATCTGGGCTAAAAAAATATAAATACCTTTTGCATTTCTTTAAACTGGGATTGGCTTTGCATTTCAGATTACCTCTGGTCCCAAAAATTATTGCATCCTGATAACTGATGGCACATAATGAAAGTCAGTACACATCACTCTGGGCAGGAGCTGCTTAACCTCCCCTTGCTGCTGCTGACAGAAATATCCAGGTAACCTTTTCCTTAGGGTGGCTACATTTCTAATGTCTTTCTGGCAGCCTTGCCCCACAGCTCATTAAAATAATTCAATCTTAAGTAACTTGCCTTAGGTCACTCAGGAAAGTCTATGATAGAACCAAGAATAGAAACCTGATCACTCTAAGCAAAGAATGGGATTACTTACATGGCTAAAATGACTTGGTTTCTTAAGTCTTTGCACGTTTGGGTCTTCTCTTCTTTTTACAGAGAAAACTCTCTTGTGCAAAAAGTGCAATGCAATTCTTAAATACAGTTCAGAGAATGCACTACTAAAATTACATATTTTTGTTTTGACATGAGAAGTTTAACTTACTGAAAGATTCATATGGTAAGCATGAGAGGTAAAATACCTGTTTCAAATTCCTACTTACAGCAATCACTTCACATTTTTTCTCATATTCTCATATTCATAATTTAATTTTGTATTTTTGAGATTCAAGATGATTTGTTGGGCATAAACATAAGCTTTTTTAATTTTGTTTTCCTATAGTTCTCTCTGATTTAACAGCCTGAAAGACTGAAACCAATAAAATATTTCCTCAGTGACACTCATATAGAACATTTAATCATTTTATGAAGACCATAATTTCATTATGTTCTAAGGTATAAAACATGTAAACACAGGGCTTACTTGATAGAAAAAAAGTTTTAGGATACAATATATGCATAAAGGTTTTGATCATTCTATATAAACAGAAATGAAAAGAAAAAAATATTCTTTCATAATAAATAAATACACAGTGACAAAGGTTACAATTGAAGGGATTACAAATGACAGAAGCCAACATAAAAACTTTCAATATCGTGCTTTTACTTTAATATGAAGACATTATTATCAAAGGAAAATACTTGAGAAACGCTTTGATAAAAATAATCTCATGCTATCTTTGAAGCGGTTTCATTTATTTTACTACCCACTGTGTTCCTTATCAGAAGGCCAAGTATAAGAAGTTTCCTAGTTTATGATTAGGAAAGAATCTGATAGATTAGAAGACTCAATTGAAGTTGGACATAATAAGTATTAAAGTATTACATGACATTAATCCTGCCATTCCATTACTCTCTCAATCATTGTGCACAGACTAATTATTCTGAAGCCAGTGTTCAGGAGAAAATAGAAACATACTTACACTGGGTTGGAGTAATCTCTTTATTGCATCAACAAGGCTAGCTCTGTACCGGTCCAGAAACAGGCTGACATTGAGAAGAGAATGGAATCCAGATTAAAATGGGTTTTCAATTCTAATGATACTAATGCAGATAAGTACAAGGCTAATTACATATGTTTACACAATGCTGTAAAGGAGAAACTGTGGTCTACCTTTCTGTCCAGTTTAGCTATTTTTAAATATCAAAAAACAGATAAAACCAACAAAATCTAAACCAAAGCTAAAATATCAGCACAAACCAGGTTTTTATATAGCTAAAATTCACAGATCACATATGCTAGCTATTAAAATAATAACATATCAGAAATCAAGATCAATATACAAAGCTAATATTTTACATGCCTTTTTATGCAAGAGTGGATTTTTAAAAAGTATTTTCTATTGTATTTCAGGTATTACTATTAAGGATTTTTTTTTCCTTTTACCTTCACAGTTTTATTAATTATTATCTATTATGCATATTTTTTTATTTATATATTTATCTATACCTATCCCTATAAAGATTTACAAGCCCCTACCTCCTCTCTCCCTCAAAAACTGTTTCAAATTCAGATTGTACAGGGTTGTCCTCTCTCAAGAGTGAAATCCTTCATCTCCAGCATGGGTCCCGCAAGGATAGCAGCAGAGTCAATTTTCCCATGCAATGTTGCCAACATGCTCAGCCCTATTTTGGTGTGATTACCTCATGATTTGAAGGGATAATTCATTCTTCCTGGCCCTCAGTACCTTAATGTGTATACTAAGAGTGGCAACCAGGGTGCCAGTCACTCTTGACTAGATATTTGTGGACACGTAGTTACTGTGGATGAGAGTGCATTTACAATGGTTAGTGAACAACCATCGGATAGCCACTGATGCCTTTCAGCCCTTACTACCATGGGCTGCATTTATACTGGCAATTCAGATAAGAAACTCTATCAAGCAGGCCACAAATAATGTGATTCTTACTTTATTATTTTCATGCTTCCTCTATAATAAAGCTGCTTCGCACCCTGTATCTGTTCTCAAGTTCCACACTACACAGCATTTCGTCCCTTCTTTCCATTTTTTTTTTCAAAACATCCCTTTCCTTTATTCTCAAACATCTTTTTCTGAAGAGATGTGGGTAACTTTATTTCCAGGTTTGAAATTTCTGAAAGAATATAAAGAATATATGAAAACACTGAAAAGAAAAAAGTCGTCTACCAACAACATGCCAGTCACCAAGAACAGAATATGCGTGGATATTTAGGTAAGGACACTCCACAGCTACCGAGGAGAATACAATATTACGTATCATAAGGTCAAGCAGCTGTGTAAGAGCTGTGAATTTTTGCTACTCAGGTTAAAAAAAACAAACAACCTAGCAGAAAACTGACAAAATTTCATCAGTAAATACTGGCAGGAACTAACCTCAGTACCTAAGAAAATATGATAGACAGGGTATCCATACATTTCTTAAAGAATATTTTGTATAGAAGTATGACTTTTTAAATTCTTCTTAAGGTATCCAAGTACTAGCTAACAATTTCTCTGGAAGTCTGTCTACAAGAAAATTTAAACTTTTGCAATTGGAATGATGGCTGCCCCTCCACCCTGATGAATTTCACTGGAAGAGCCTTACTGAAAATATGGCTGTTTAAATTTAATTAATTGAAACAGCAGTTGATATATTTAATGTCTCCTGGGAGCTTTAACCACATTCACCTCAGGTAGATCCCAATGCAGACAGATAACATAAGACACTACCTTCACCAGGAACTCACCTTACTAGTGCTAAAATTCCTTTTCCATGAATATGCATACCATTTTCTCTTTTTACAATGAGACAGGGGCACAACTGCTGCTACCAAACTTGTTTCTATACCACGATAGAACCACAGGCTTTTGTTCACCAGACACTGAGTCTCTGAGAACTTAAAATGATTACATGACCTACCAGAGGATTAAACAACTTCAATAATACCTTTTCTGTCTGACTTCCACTCGATATTTTGGCCGTATGGGAGGTAGACTCCCAGCCCCCTTAGCTTGGGAGAACCTGGGACAGTGGCCCTGGCTCTTCTCCCACATTGTTTTTGCCCTCCACAAAGCCTGACCCTGGCAACAGGACCCACTCCAATTGAAAATATTCTCTAATCTGCAATTTCTATTCTGTTGCTCTGTGAGCCACATACTCTGACCAGAGGATGCAGAGAAGGCTGGAAGCAATGCTAATGCATTACAGTGACTCCGGGGAACATCTCTATCCTCTCTCTGAGTCAGAGGAGGCCTTGAAGGAAGAAAATCCTGAAGAAGTTGTTAGATAATCTGTTCTGCAGACAGGGTGAGCACAGGATTTTGCCCACGCAAGGAGATTTAGTCACGCAATTTCTCTTACCAGTAGAATTTGTATAACTAAATACTATCAAAGCATACTGAAAAGGTACCAGAGAGAACACTTTAAAGCTCATCAGAGCTCAGTGAAACTAAATCGTGTATTATTCTAAACTCTTCACACTCAGTTTTCATATCTCAATTCAAATATGGCTTTGCTCGTCATTACTTTAATGATAGCATCTCATGTTTATGTAGTAAGGACATTGTGAAAGCAGTAGCTCAGGACAGGAATAGCAAGGGTTTCTCAGGTCATTAAGGAAGTTTCATTAAGGAAGTTTCAGATCACAGTGGGAGAGAGGCAAGAGCACAGCTGATGATTTGGCCTTTGTTTAGGCAGTGCTCTTAACCTGTGAAATCTGGATGAGCAGGTAGGCATTCTTGTCACCTCTCACATCCTTTTTTAAATTTTAAATTACCATTAAAACCAAAATGAAAGTTTACACAAAAACTGTACTTAAGTAACAGTAAACCGCAAGGAAACAGATTAAAAAAACCCTAATAGATACTCAGTTTGTTTCATGCTGATATGCTTCATGCTTTTATCTTGCACCTTGCAATGATAGGCATATACTTATATTCTAGACACTACGATGTGATCTTATGTTCCTTTTAGCATACTTTGCGATTGGTAAAAGAGCTTAGTTTATAGCTTCAGACACGATTACATTCACATATAGTAGCTAGTGTATAGAGCCATTTGTCATTTTGTTCGCCTTGAACTACATGGCTGACATATACTGAAAAAACCCTTACTTCCATGTCATCAGATCCCAATGCACTTGAAAGTGTATGCAAGAAACCAGGCTAAAAATGAATAATAAATTTAAAATGAGGAAAGGCAGAGATCTTATTGAATTCCTGTAAAAATATTTCCTTACATTGAATGAAATACTAATGGGGACAAAACTGACTGGGTGTGAGTTATTTAAAGAATATTCCTGTTGAATCCACAGCTCTCTGTGACTTCAGCAAAAATCTCAGCAGTGAAAGTAATGTGGATAGCCCTCCCTGGCCTCTGTTGTGCAAATACTTACGCATGTGCCAGCCTTCAAGAACATCATCAGTCTAACTAAGTAAAGTGGGATATTATGCATTTCCAAAGGCATATGAGGATCTAGACGATATTCTGTCCTACATTAAAATCGGTTGTGAAGATTCAGTTCACCTGAGAGACAAAAGAATTTTCTGTTGGCTCACCCTTAATGGCCTTGACACTCTCCCTGGATTAAAAAATCTCAGCTACTTTTTTCTTAATAAAGAAAAGGATATATGTTTCCTTTTAAATAACCAGAAACCTGAGGTTGTCAAGCTTTGGAAGAGTCTTGGTTTTGGCCTGCCCATATAGACACCTGTTATTTCTTCCCCTCTTCATACTCACTCTCACAATTCCAGCACCTGCATGAATTTACATGCACAAGGTCAAATGAAAATCTAAACTTCTGGCAGCCTTGACCTGGCCTTTAAATTCCCCCTTAAAAAATGAGGTGGTTAGCTGTGCTTTAAAAGTTCCATTATTTCAGTATTTTTCTCCAGTGTATCCTTCTTCCAGGTGTGTCCTCAATGAGATTTTTTTCCTTATTTTTATCTCATAGTTGACATTTTACAAGTTATTTCGGAACTGCTGAACCATGAAACTATTTTTATTGTCAAAATCTTGAATGGTTAAATAATGAGTAGCTTTCACAGTTTGCCTCTTATTTATTTTATTATCTAGTTGAGCTACTAAATTTAGCTGTTAACTAATAGACTCTCTGTTCTGGGAAATAACTTATTTTCCACTCCTGCACACAAGGTTTATGAAAGTCTGACTGTAAATATATGAATATAAACATATCGTTGCTTGTTGTAATCATGTACATTTTTACTTGAACCTCCATGTGGATTTAGAATATGTTTATGAATAGAGCTTGTTTTCATGTAAATGGGATCAAGCAGTACCACTGGTTAGCTATTCAGAGAAACAGACAATATCACCCTTGCTGGAAATACTTCAATAAAAATTTATCCATGTACCTAATATTTGAACTCAGAGTTTTTGCTTTCTAGTTCTCTGTTCTAATCCCAGATTTTATTGACTGACAATGAGTTATATGATGGTGTTAAACCAAATGCAATCTATTCTATCTGTTTTTATCACTGCGTACCTCAGGTTTCAGCCGAGGAGTTATAAGAAAAGAGATATTTTTTTTCCCTCTTCAATGGCAGGCCAAAAAATTCAGAGAGGAAAAATCCTGCCAACAGTTCTCACGCCAATTCTATATCTCAGAAGACAAATACATGAAAATGAAAAGAAGATTCAGGTTTGATAAAGCATGGAACATTTTTTCCCCCAGCCTTTTCCTGTACCAGAAAACCTTGTGTCCGTAACTAAAGAACAATTTCTAAAAGAAACAATGAAGGGATTTTCATGCTTATTAAACTATACATATGGGCACTTGCAATACGAAAATAGAGACAATTTGTGAATAAAACCCACACATTTTAAACTAACCTTCACATTTCTATTTATTTTTTAGAAATCTATAAATATTTATACACTTACCTGCATCTTAAGTACCTCAAAATAAATGTACAAAATGCAGGGATTGCAAATGCGTTATGTATTTTACCTGTCATATTTGATTCTTTGTTTCCTAAAGAAACTACACTATCTCCAAACAGATTGAGGTGAGTATTAGGCAAGAATATTACTGAAAAAAGCAACTTAAGTCTTGCTTCATTCTGCTGTACTCCCAGCACAAATAGGATGACATGGTGTGAGTATCAAGAATACAAGAGATGGCACAGCCAGGTTGTTTTGATATTTGTGTGAAGAACAAATTTAACTCTAAATCTCTTGGCAAGACCTTGCTTCACCCACATAATCTGGAGAACATCCATATGTGAGCCTTGTCTAAGCCTCCGAGAAGACTGCTGCCCTCCTGCTCATGCCCGCCAGCACTCTGATCTGACTTTCATACTTAATCTGATCTAATCCTGTCCAGCATTAACTTCATCTGTGCAATGAAACCTGGAGTATCCATTCTAATATTTGGTGAGGAAGGCATTTACTAAATTACTTGCTGAAATCATATGGTGTTGTTTAGCTCCTTATTTTAATCAGATGATGCATCTCTGAGGCACATTATCAGCGATTAGTTACAAACCCTTCTCTGTCCTTTTTGGGAACAAAGAACTTTTCTGAAATTAAATGCTAAGAGAAATGAGCACTGTTGCATTCTGTCAACAAACAGGTATTAGAAAAAGGAAAAAAAGGATGACAAAATACACTTCTTCCAGTGCTACACAAAACCAGCAACTTTTCTGAAATTACAAGAGTTTGCTTTAATAGCAAAATAGCAAAGGGGAAAAAAAAACTTTAGAGGAATATTGTATCAGATGCCACTTAAAAAGAACATTGTTTAAAAAGACAATAGACAGCTTTGTCCTTCCTGTTGCCTTTTTCCTTTAACTATTTCTTAGTAAAGTATAGAAATCTGCTGAATTGAGCTGCCCTAGGAAGTTCCCGTTTCATTTTCAGAATTTGGTCTCTCAGAACAGTTATGTGCAACAACACATAAACAGCTTTTTCTGTTTTGGACTTTTAAAGGGTCAAGAGCAAATATCCATAAGGAAAGACAGATTTATTTGAAAATATCTACTCTCCTAAATGAAATTCGCACATCCCTTTTTACACTGTCTCCATTTATATAACACAAATAAATAACAACGTACCATTTTTAAAGTTAGCATGCAGCAAATATAGCACAGCACAATTTTGCAAATCCAGTATCAGAAAAGGGTTGTGTCAATTATCAATCCTATTTGCATAAATTACTAACAATATGCTATATTGTAACATGTATCTACCTTTTCATACATTAATTGCTGTATTCTCATTTTTTTAATATGATTTCTCCTACAATTAACATGTGCCTGCGTAAATAATATAAAGCTTATGTGTACAAATATTGCTATCAAATGGATTTAAGAAACAGAATGTGATGGGGGAAGAAAAGGTTTTGAAAATCTTTTTTTCCTTGGAAAGATTTTCCGAGGAGCAAAAAATATATCCCCTTATATCAATAGTCAGATCTTTCCTAAGAAGTAAGCTAATTGAGCTGTTTGTGTTGATAAACTCCCTTTTCTCCAGACTGTTCCTCACTGAGCCATAATTATTTGCAATTTGCCTAAGTCGTCCATTTACTGATACGTCAAGCATGAAACAGAGGCAATTCCAGAAAATGGAAATGCTTCTCAAAATCAATCTTTGGGAAATAATGTGGTAGAAGTTACTGCGTGATAGAAGACTACCTTATAACTGTCACATGGAGATGAATATTAATTTGTTGAGGTTAAGGTGGCTTTGTGCTTCATTTGTTGACTTTGCTTAGCCATCAGCAAGCAGCACAGTACAATTACTCTAGCAAAGCTATTTTTCTAACATGAGTTTTATGATTTTTATGTACTTACCAGTCAGCACACATAACAATGTCAAAATGTCCTTCCAGTTGAGAGACATCTGTCTCATTATCCCATCGTAAAATGCTAGAGGAAAAAAAGATTTAAAAAAATAAAAAGAAAAGAAAAAAGGGCTTACATTTTTCATAGTAAGATTTTTAAAGTATTAATATTATTCTTATGTGACACAGAAGTGTTTTAAAAAGTACACAATCGATGCTTTCAAAAATGAAAGTGAAAATATTATTCTGTACATTTTTAAGGTTTTAAATCACAAAGCTAAAGAGCTATTTTTTTATTATAACAGAAGGGCAATCCACACAGGTTCTAATGAGTGGCTGACCAACAGATACGCATTTCTGAATTAGTGGCACATGTATGGCTTCAGATTTTTACCCCTTAACACCACTGCACGAGGAAATGAAGTCAAAGTATCGACAATATGAATGAAACACAAATTTGCAGAATAGATGTGAATTCGTAGATCTCTGTTACATCTGTCAGGCAAATCAGTGTGTTTCTCATTGATGAAGTGAGCATTCACTTGGGCTGGAGGGAGGAGGGACAGGGTGAAAGAATGCCAAGCTTAACTTCAATGCCAGCTATGCTGCCTCAGGCAAGCTTAAAAATACAGCAGTGCTGACTCTGTCAACACCTATTCTCTCATAGGTGATAAGTCATTTAATTCTGAGGTACCCAATATTAGGCAAAAATGCACATATGTGCAAAATTCTTCTTTGTTTATAAATGCTGCAGATTTATGTAGCTGCTATGAAGAATTTCAGTACTTTGCTCCCATTTAAAAATAGCAACTAGTATTGGAATTTATGGTATATTTAAAATATCATTATCCCAAAGATTTGAAGCGGCATTTCTATTTCTAGTCTATTTAAAAAAAAAGAAAAATCTATCCTTCTTTTTCATTTCCTGGTTATTTATAATAGAAAGTAGATAAATATTTATGGGAAAAGCACTTGTGGGGGAAGGGTCTAATCTGATCTTGTCAGGTTGTGCATGCTTATCTCAGTTTTGTATGAGTCTTGACCAAATAGACCCTTTAGTCTTCCCGCAGCTATAATCTACTTCTGGTTAAAAGCCATCTCCATTCACATCCTACTCCTAATATTTAACTGAGGATCAGTTATAACGTGTTCATTCAGAAATGTTCCCTATGTATACAGGAAAAAAGGCAATTTTATACATTGAGTATAATATATGCAAAAAAGGCTCGTATATATGTAGATAGATAGATACAGAGCCATAAAGAATTAAGGTACCACAATATGTATGCACATGTGCATTAACGCAAAATTTGGGAGAGAATGCTTTTAAAACATGGAAATTATGAAAGTAGAGGCCCAGTTGGTTGGGAAAGCTTTGATTATGTGGGGCTCAGTGTAACTGAACAGATCAGGACTCATTAACCCATTTGCCTTCCTGGAATTTACTGTGACAATCCAAAGAGAGAAAAGAGTAGATTAATTTAATTTTTCCCCCTCAAATTGAAAGTATTCCAGATTTTAGAAGCCTAGGTAGCTTTGCACACTGGCACGCAGCAGGCATCCAGTAGTGGAAAGTGACAAAGGAGAGTTCTCACTCCCAGCTGCTGGCTGCCTGCTGGCTACCAGCAGCTTTTTCAACCCTGTTTCCGTGGAAACTTAGGTTAGAATGGTGAAAATTAGGTAAAGGTAAGTTTTGTGGGTTTAAAGCACGCACTCTAATACTTTAAGAATCCTGAAGCAGAACTGGAAATTGGCAGATGAACTGTGAGCCTTAAAAGGCCACCTTTGGTTCTCATTGCTACAGAAACAGAGATCTGATCAGTACCACTATAGGGATTTGAATTATGATTTTTTTAACCCATATATTTACTATACTTCACACATGCAGTCCAGAAGGCAGCACATGTGCCTCCTCCTGGATTGGAAAAAACCCTCCTCTCTCATGTTACTGTCAGGTTCCCGCTGAGCATCCAAAATACAGCATTTTCTGTGCACACCTAATGTAGGCACAAAGGAGTTTATGTGGGTAGGTAAAACCATAATGCTGAGCAAAACACGGAATTGATGATTTGCCAGGAGCATGAGCAGTGGTGCAACATGACTGGCATGTGTGCTGTTAGAAGGAGTGAGCTAAGGGCCCCATATCCAGCCATAAGCCAGTCTGCCTCGACTTTCCTGATCTAGCACCAGGGCTGCTCTTGATCTCTGGCTTCAGTATAGTTGCATTCCTGAAGATATGATCATTCTGCAAAGGCTAATGATAAACGTATACACAAGATTTTCCAAATCAACTTTACCATAAATTTTCAAAATGTATAGGAAAATTTTAATTCTTGTGGGGAAATAGCCATGCAAACTAAAGGTAATTTCTATAAAATAAATACCAACAAGACTCAGTCTGATCTCACTCAGGGTGTATGCACGCTGGTGGGAGAGATGCAACTACAAGATGTATATATTTATCCATGCTATCTTTAGCCATGTCCAAGTATGACTAGTAAGGGAAGCACAGCTAGGGTATGTGAAGCTCAATACTGGCTGCAACCTCCAAAACTATTTCAGTAGCCAACTCTGGGATACCATATCTACACCATTATCAGTTTAATGCTTCCACAAATTTGCATGAACTGCTACCAGACATCTGCACTTGCACCTGTAAAGCAGGGGATCAGAAACAATTCTGCTCAGAGTCAACGTTATTACATCATTAGCACTGATGTCAGAATCAGCCTGATGCTGAATTAGAATCAGCTATTTTGAATCCTAGTGCTAATGGAAGTAGTGAATCAGAGTCGAATGTATATAAATACCAATAACTAGTTGTACGAGTTCTTGTGATCCAAACACAATTCCCAAGTGTGAAGTACAGAAAAATCCACTAATATTGCAAAACAACTCTGAAAACAGTAAAGATGTGTATATGTGTATCTAAATATATGTATCTATACATAGTAAGAGGGTGAGGAATGGCAATTTTTTCAGGGATTATTAAGGACTTGACTCTTGGACCTAGCGGTCAGATCTGAAAGAAATACTAAATGCACCATGAAGTAAGGGCTGATTGCATTTCCATTTAAAGAAAAGCACTGCTAGGAAACTCAGAAAAGTATTAGCAACAGAAACCTAAAACCCTCAGTCTTTATGAAGTTCTCTTTAAAAAAAAAAAAAAGATGTGTAAAAATACCATACCACAGAAAGTCTTTGAAATCATCAATATCTTGCGGAGTGCCAACATTAAAAAAATGCAAGCCTTATTATATTTTGATCATGTTTCCTTTTCCAGCTCTCTTAAACTAGTGAAAATAAACCACTTTTCTCTAAATCCACTTTTAGCCCAGTAAAATAAGGAGTTTTAAAGCTATAATATTTTTATGGCTCTCTTTTGAGGGAAGACACTACAACACCAACAGATGAATTTAGTTTGTAAATTTGAATAACGTGCTTTACTCTGGATCTCTGTCCAAGCCACATCTTCAATGGCTTTTTTTGTTAAAAAAAAACCAACAAAAAAAACCCCAAACAACCCAACATATTTAAGCCTACTCTTGACATTATTTTGTGCTAGCTTATTTAACTCTTGCAGGTTTAGTTTCTTGCAATTGAAAACCGACAATTCAGTTTCAGCAGAAAAGGTTCCGAAACACACTGGAAATATAAAACAGTTTGGGAGCTGCTTTTGACTACAAGAACATTAAAAAATGATATAGGATGAGAGGGAAAACCACTACTGCACTGTTCAGCTACTACTTAGGTCAAACTGACGGTGCCTGAAACTTAGTACCTGCTAATGGCTGCTTTATGGCCTGCATCAAATGAATTTGACCAGTTCTCAGAGAAAACGTACTCACCTCACAAACCTATTACTATAATTAGCAATTTTGTTGGCAGTCCTAGCAAAAAGGACAAGGACTGAATGAGCTATGGAGAATGAACTATCCTCTCACAGGTAGAGGTGGCTCTTCCAGGTCAGGGATAACGCATACTATCGATATAGTCTGAGAGAACATGTACTGATGTTTAAGTTTCCCAGGCTGTCAACTGTACCTCATTATAAAGTAACAAATTCATTAAAACAAAACCCAAATACAAACAAAAAAAAAAGCATTTTTTTCTCCCTTCTCTTCTGCCCTCCTCCCATTTATCTTTTAAATTGTGATTAGGTCAAGTTAAAAAGAATTGTAATGATAATAGAACAAAAAGGTCAACTAAGAAAACAAAGACTTTAAATACTTCACATATCCTCAAATATCCCCTTGCATCTAAAAAAAAAATCTACAACAAAATAGCAGGTATTGCAGGGATAGCTTCTTCAGCCGAGGCTGCACTTCCCTGTACAGAGATTCTAATTTATGGAGGATAGTCTGACAAATGTTGACACTGGTAAAGTATCTCAGCAATCTACAACAAAAGACCTGACTTTACCAGTTTTGTATTTCTCATGCAAAAATCCTCATTACTATTATTATTCAACTTCTGTTATTCAGTGTTTGTCTTCCCAGTGTGTCTAGGCAGGTGACTTACACGAGAAAAAACAGGTTAAGTCTCTGATTGTTAAAGCTTGAAACATTTCCAAGTCCCTCTGAGATGTTCTTGTGATGAATGGCATAGGCTAGAGTAGCTCTCAAGTTAGCAAAGAAGTAATTGTGCAGATAAAGACAAAAAATCAAAATTAGAAGAAAGGACAAAAGACACGAAAGCCTTAATTGCTTCAAAATGTATAAATAGTTTTACTAAAGATAAAAAAAATTGTCCCATTTAGCAGATGAACAGCTACCAAGAACCCCGATCTACCCACCTCTTCTTTTCATATTTTAATTTAGCCTTCAGTCTTTCAAAAGCATTTTCACTGGTAAGTATACAGGTTCAGGTATAAGCTTCTGTCTGGGCGTTCATAGGACTTTTTCTATGACATTAACCAAGTAAGTTCATCAACACATTAACAAAAGGCATCATCCGGATGTTTCTCCACACCTTCATCTTTGTTTGAGATCCCTTCATTTTGTATAAAGATCAAGAAGATGGATTTTAATTTAGCGTCAGAGGCAGTGTGTACACCTATCATTACAACTACTCTCAGGAGTCTTGCAAATTTGCCTACTATCATTTCCCCATCTTTCTCATATTCTCATTAGGTTGCTTTTATTTCTCCACCTTCTTTCACCTCCTACCTTTCTTACCTTCACTGCTTCACTTTGCTTTGTATTCTTATACATTACCTCCTTCTCTGCAGTGCATACCTGGTTTGAAGGGACCACAGTTAAATTTTCAACCACAGATATTTAACATCAACCATTTTGCCTTTCTTCTCACATTTCTAAGCAGTTTGAATGTGATAATTGCAATTGCTGATGGACATTCCCTTCTAACAATCTTGCAGGTTTTGGCAAGGTCCATGTCATTTATCTACTCAGATGATTTTTCTCAGCTAGGCTCAAAATATGCACTTTATCCTCATGCTCCTGCACCTTTCTTCTCTCTTCAGCCCAGTAAATTACTTACTATTCACTAGAATTCTTAATTTCACTATTTTCTGTTTGGGTTTTTTTAAATCATCTCTTACCGTTTTTTCAATATGCTCTTCTAAAGATTATATTTAAACCTTTCCCATATTTCTGATAACTTCACAATGTTCCACCTCAACCTCTTCTTCCTCTGAATTTTACCTCTACAGTACCTCATCCATAAAAGTTAAAATCGACGACCCACTTCTCTGTTTCCCACTGTGTATCCAGACTCACAACTCAGTATTTTTCATGGCCTCGGTGAGATCTCATTACCTCTGAAATACAACAAGGCATTGTTGTTACCACCTTTTTCGATTCCTTTGGACATAACTTTAATTCCAGTCTGTAATCCAGACTTATCTTAGACCTTCCTCTATATTTGCATACCTCAGCTCTCTTCAGATTTCTCTTATTCTCTCTGCATAGCATCTCTAAGAAGTTTCTTATCTACCCACTCAACTTAAACTCTTGACCATGTCATCATCACTTACATATTAACAGTACAATATCGTTCTCTCTGCCCTTGGAAAATGCAGCCTTGCCCTATTAATATTTATTCAGTAGTCTGCTGCAAAGATTGTTTTTCTTGCCTACAACCCTGATCTTGTCACCTTTCTCATTGTACTACTAAAGGTAAGTTGCAAGTCTTCTTTTCCAAATGCTTCACAACAGTTCACTTCCCTATTTTTTCTCCTTCATTCAATATTGAAAGGACAAGTTCCTTCTTTAATCAGCCCTAATGTCAGTCTGCATCTTCCACTTAACTTTTCAAGCAAACACCTTTGCAATTTTCTTCCACTATGTTATCCATGAACATTGACCAACTTACTCAATTATCCTTGAAACTCTCTTTTAAAACAGTGCCTACAAAAACTGTAAAGAGGCGAAGCTGCTCTTGTGCCTCCAACTCCGTCTGTCACGCTGAATACAGTTATCCTTGCTATCCTTCCTTGCCATATATGTCTCCGGCCCTAGACCATAGACTAACACAAACTGCCTTTAGGCCCTTTATTTATACAACACCTAGTACAACAATTAATGAAGAAACCTCATCACATTAATGCGGTAATACAAAAGAAATAAAAAAAAGTGAAACCAGCTATAGATCCCTCCTAATTTTGAGCTACTCTATGATTCCATCTAGGTTTTCCCGTCTAAACCTTCCTTTCTAAAAGTGTGTGATAAAGTTACATGCTTCCCTTATTCCTTATTCTGAGAACATGTTTTCTCTCTCTTATTCTGTACAACACATTTTGCTAAAATTCAGATGGGAACATTACAGTTTTGTCCTCAAAAATAACAGCCCTAACACTTCAACATTTGCTGTGTATCAAAAGCTACTAAATTTTGGGGACATAATAATACACTGCATGTAAATACAACTGTTGCAGAATAAAGTTCTCCATTTTCTAGACACATCACAGCTAACATTCAGCACAAGTGTGGCTATTTTTTAAAAAAGAAGGGAAAATATTGTGTATTAAAATGTAATTAAAAACAAAATACCACTAGTGCCTGTGAATTTGCCTTTTCACATCCCTCCTCTACATCAACATATTCCAAACCAGTCTTTATTTAGATTGACTACTGTTTTTAGCAAGGTTCGTGTAGTACATTATGCACAAAATGGATGGTTCTCACCTTCAAATTCAGACTGACATGGTATAAAAAATACATCATTTCAAAATGCGAGACAGCATAAGCACATGTGGAACAACCACACTGGTAGGATCAGTGAATAAAAGTTTTGTACAAGTTTGTTTTGTGCAAAAATATTAATGAGAAGAAGACATGCTCTATGGAAAATAGTCTGTACACGAATACAGGGAGGATAATCAAGAGAACAAGAAGAAAAATCAAAGAATGTGAAGTGAACCAGGCAGATCTAGAAGGATTGAATAGTTGAGAGAAATTAAAAACAGTAGGGAAAATGTAATTCACAGGTCCATAAATCCTGAGGGAAGAAGGGAGCATAATAAGCATTCAAGATTTCAAATTTCTGTAACAAGCCTATATATCTCAGGAAGTTAATACACATTTCAGAAAGATATCCAAAATAATTTAAACACATTCACTGCTTCAGAAACTACCACTGCTCATAGAAAGACATTCTAATGCATTATCATTCTCTCTGTCAAATCTAATTTTTTTCTAACTGAATTTGTCTAGCTTCAATTTCTACATCTTGTTAGGTACTTGTAAGCCAGATTAAAGAGTGATCTTCTATTAAAGACTTTTTCCCCACATGAGATTTCAGATCAAAATCAATTCATTTCTTAACAATCATGTCATTTCTTTGACAAGTTAAGTAAACAGAGCTCTTTAACTAGCTCATTTCCAGACCCTGATTCACTCTTCTGCCTCTTTCCTGAACCTATTCATTTCCAGTATCCTTGGTCAAAGTTTGAATAGCTGAATAATACTTGAATATTAATGAAATAAACAAAGATAATGTATTAAGCATAATTTTCTCAAAATTTAAAGTTTGTCCCAACTTTCCCAGGTCTGTGGTGAAGATTAGCTGAGAGTGACTGTGAAAAGTCTACTGAAAGTGTATAAATAATCTTTGATTCTAACATCTCACAGACATTTTCCTTGAAAGCCCTAGGAAGATGGAAGTTTTCTCACATCAGTGCTCTCCACTTAGTCTTTCTGTCCAGTCCAAGAGAGCACAAGAGAAATAATTTTACCAAAAGCATGCTTTTTAAGCTAAGAGGCGATCATAATAAAACAGCCAAGGATTTGAGCAAGAATTATTCAAAATAACGCAACACTGTACTTTTAGCTAGCACGTTCCCTATTCTTCCAAACACATAGAAAGTGCTGTACAAAGCTTGCTAACTTTTAATTTTTTTCTCTTTCTATATTTTTATCTGGTCACATAGAAAAGACACAAAACCACAATGCAATTTACAGTAAATGTCAACATTATTAAGTCAACACAACTGGGTGAAATACACAAACAGGAGAGGCTTGAAAGTTGGTGAAAGTACATTGGTATGGCCAAATGGTAAAGAAGGTTATTAGAAACAAGATGTCGTTCCTCCAAAAGCTGAAGTCACACCCAAATGAAGAAAGGATGATCAACGGAGAAAATGAAATATAATAATACAATCAGACAGGTCAAAAATTAGTGTACTTTCTCTTTTGTTCTAAATCCGCCTGCCAGCTGATGATCAGTGTATAGAATGAGCACTCACAGAGGATAACACCATCTCAGAGAGGTGAGATTAATTCTTTGCACCAATGTTCACGGTAGAAGAAATGGAAGACAATTTCATAATCACCTGTAAAAGGAAGTTCTGCTTGAACTTGAGCTTGACACCTTGAGTTCTTCAGAGGTGTCAAAAAGTGTTTCAGATCAGGGTGACTGAGGTAACACAGGCTGCTTCTGATTCCAAAAGGCAAAGACCCTCACCCACAGCATTTAAGGAAAATAGACAGCCACTCAAGAAGAGTCCTGGCATGGCTAAGTAATGGAACAAAAGACAGGGAACAGGCTATTAGTAAATGATCAGTTCTCACAATGGAAGGAGGTACTCAGTGAAGTTCCTCGGAGACCTGTTCTATTCAACATGTTTACAAGAGGTGAGCACGGAGGTGGCAAAGTTTGCTGATGCTAAGGAGTTATTCAAGACAGTGAGGAAAACAGTAGACTGTGGAAACTGCAGAAGGATGAAACTAAGTTACTGGACAATAAAATGGCACAAGAAATTCAGTGTGGATAAATGTAAAGTGCACAACAGAAAAAATAATTCTGGCTTCATAAAGAAAATTAAGGTCTCTGAAATGACCATCACCAGAAAGCTCTTGATGTGATACACAGATTCATGAAACTATCAGCTCAGTGCTTGACTGCAGTCAAAGAAGCAAATCACTGTTAGAAGTTTTTAGAAGATGAACAGAAAGCATAATTATTCCCCTACACACATCTATCATTTGTGCACACTTTGAATGCAGTACTGCTCATTCTCATCTGAAAAGGAGAAGATATAATCGAGATGGGCAAGTATGATCAGAGATATGGTATGGTTTCCACCTGAGTTGAGTTTGGGGTTATGGGGTAAATTTAAAGTGACTAATGGATAATTTTCGAACTATGAAAAACAAAAAAATTACCAAACTCATACATGGTATTAATAATTCACCTTACTACAGCAAGTCATTATTACTAACTTGGTGGCATTACTGGACCTATTTCCAGTAGGTATAAGAAAGAAATTCTAAGCACACTCATGGAAGCTAGAAATAAACATAAAATTGTATATCCACTGCTGAAGTAAACTGTTTACTAAATATCTATTATTACATTATAGTACATAATATGACAAACTGCCAGTTTGACTTACCTTACTATACTTTTAAATAACAATCAAGAGTTGGCAGAGAGCTAGATAAGTGCTCATTTACTGCCTTTTGTATAAATCTAAAAAAATAAATGTATGGCAGGTTGTCCTCATCTAACTTCTCTTGGCTGATACTGGATTGCTCCGTTTTGCACCATACTTTTTTGGGCATATTTTCCAATTTTAGACTGAAATATCTGGAACAATTACAAACTGGCTCTCATAATGATAATTTCTACTGCACATTTCAGGAAAAGACTAAAAGATCCCAAAGTGAGATGAAGGTGCAGTAATAAGGGTCTGTTCTGAATTACCTTTTATATAGAAAAAAATCTTGTAACTCTGCACTGGACACTGTGCCTTCTCCAGACTAAAGTAATGTTGCAGTAAGTAACTTAAACACATCACTATATACATCTACCTGCAAGCTCTGATCAGTGTGAAAGAAGTCACCTAATGTCACTTTGCATGCCAGTGTTGCATTCTTCCCTACAAAACACTACATTCCCTTGCGTGTTCTTGCTCCCATTGTCATTCTATAACTAAGGTTTTCTGTGGTATGAAAAGTGAATCAGGATTATGGTAATATTTCAGATTTTACATCAGCCTTTTAGTTCTCCAAGGCCTTGAGGAGTGATCAAATGACTTTATTACTGCCCTTTTCACATGCCAGTACTGAATCTGAAGGACTGATCCATCAATTAGCACTTCTCAAATAACAAATTTTGACAGGAGAAATCAACTATTAATGTGTATGGTATAGAGATATGCAAGAGGATCATTATTTTGGGTATTAGAGAATAACTTGAATGCTTTACATTGTTACAACAAATCTGCAAAAACCTTACAAATGTAGAACTAAAAATCAAATTATGTGTGTTTGTTATACTCAGCCTTATGTTTTGATACAGTACTTGACTTTATTTTGTAATTTAAGTATTTTATTTATGCAAATAAGGCCCCAAATGTTATTGCACTCAGAAGTTAAACACTTGACATTTTTACTCCTTAAAATGCAACTTTATGACGTTTAGATATGTTTATTAATTAGTGATTATTAACACTCAGTAAACAACATCAATTCTTGTAAAAACACAATCTTTCTTCACAGCGTGAGGCTGAAATCTATTATTCACTGATTCCATATGCTGAAATACACTCAAATGATCACAAATGACCTTAAGCATTAGATAAATGTAAATGAGGAAAGGCTAGAAAATGTGCTTTTGATTGATATCTAAAAGACCAGGTTTGAAGCCTTGACAAGGGATAAAATCTGAAATCTCATACAAAGTGGACCGCAATTGGAAATCTACAAAATCTAAGCTTCTGGATGGACATACCACGCAGCCTGAATGGCTGAGATTGCTCACAAGTAGTGTTCAGCGCATGGAACCTGGAAGACCATTCCTAGGCCCTGTGTGGCCTTTTTCTTCTTGGAAGGCACTTATTAGGATGCAGGGATGGATCTCTAGCCCGTATACACGTACATCCCAATGAAGGCAGAATTTTTCTAATCCTAAGTGCTCACTTTAAAGAATTGCTCTACACAGAATGGCTACATAAGCATAGGGATAAATGATGTGAATGATAGCCATTTAAATTTTATGTGCTTAACTCTCTATGTTAATAAGCTTGTTCTGCCATTGATAGCTTGCTTTTCCAGTATTTTTTCAGCTTTACTTTTTCACTTTGAGAAGGACTAAGAGCCTTTCTGGAATACGCCTCAGCGACATAGTTAAACATCTAACTTCAGGGGGATCTGTTACAGGGTGGGTCAGTAGTGGCTCTAGAGACAATCTGAAACCAAATTCTCCCAGCTTCTAAAATGCTCTGCCTCCAGAGCATGCCTTCAGGGCTAACTCAGAGACAACAGAGTTGGTGTACTTCGAGAAAAATGCTGGGTGCCCCCTGCACCATAGGACATAGTTAAGGAGAATAGATGTTGTGGTTTGAACTATATTAGAGTCTGACTCCTAAATCAGTTGCTCTAAGTAACCTCATTATCTGAAAGCTAACTGCATGTTTTTGAGACAGTGTTCCTTGCTAGAAGTGATAACACAGGGTATTGGTCTGCAAAACGGACAATGCTTATACTTAACCCTATAGTAACCAAGGCCGCCCTCAAGCTGGCAGAAAAGGGCTGCACTTCCAAGGAGGGGTGGACAGGACAGGTGACCCTAAACTGACCAACAGTGTTCCATCCCATATACATCATACTTGGTATAAAATGAGAGATCATAAGGGTCTCACCCCTCTTCTGCAATGGCCAATGTTCAGTGAGGGCCTCGTATGTTTAATTGCTCCTGATCCCGGATCCGTGCATTCCTGAATTTAGTTCCTGAGTCCAGCTCCCTCCTAGCTGTGGAGTCATTCCCTTGTGTATGCTCTACAGTATTTGTGGTGATGTATAGCCATCGAGAGGTGGGGTGGGGGTGCGATCTCATGTATTTGTGTATATTTTATTACTTTCTAATTATTTCCATTGTCGTAACCATCATCATTTCATTAAAGCTGTAGTTTCAGCTTCCAACACGCAAGTCTTTTTCCACTTATCTCCCTTTCCATGGGGGTGGGAGGGAAGGGAGTTGAGAGCCCAACTGCATGGTTTCAGCTGCCCAAATTGGCCGGGGCTAAACTGTGACAGTAAAGAAAGGCCCCAGCACCACTGTGCCTGGCTCTCATGTTCCCCATCTGCCCTTGCAGCAACAACACATGATACTGATCGCACAGACAGGATGACCAAAAAAACCATCCATGGATGCTCTGACATCTGCCTCAGGGGAAAACAGTATTTGTTGCCACCTTGAATTCTCAGAGCTATTTAAAATGAAACTTGTCAGTGATTTAGGCACATTCATTTCAAGTCTTACATTCAGCACAACAGGTAATGTTGACTCTCAAGCAGCAAATTTCCAACCATGCAATGACCTACAGCTTTTACTGTGTCAAAAAAAAAGGAAGGGGCGGTTCTGACACCAGGATTAACCATACTGTATTTTTTCAGCTAAAAAACAATTAATTTTTTTTAATACTTCCAATTTTCTGTATTACATCACTTAAATCATGATACATCTACTTAAACTGACTATAGATCTGTGTCAGCATAAATAATACAGGTTGCACTTTCACACTTTCGCACACATTTCACATTTACATTAAACATACAGTTATATGATATAATTCATAAAACAGTTTAGTAGAATCTTACCAGCTTGACACTTTCTGAGCCTTAAATACTCCTGCATTTTGGTTTCTCGAGATGATGTCGCTTACATCTGTAGCATATTTGTTAAGAATTATCTACAAAACTAGAGCAGTCATAAAATAATAAAACCTCCTTTTTCCCATTGTCAATACCTTCATGATATCTTTTATCTATTTGTTCTTCTTAAATCTGTGCTGAGTCAATGTTTTTTCAGGAGCATAATTTTTACATTGCTACTCCAGTATATCAGGCACATATCTATGCAGCAACTTGCTATGGTTGCCTACCTCTACTTACTCTTTCACCTAAGAAATTGCTAACCCTGTAGCTACAGAGAGAACTGAAAAAGACTTCCCATACCTTATATGGATTTAAAGGCAGCTATTGTTTACAACTATAAGAATTATAACCATGGTGAACAAAAATTTTTTTAGTACAGTCACTTAATGCCCAGTTTAGTTTGTGGTCCTTTTGACTGTATTACAGTAGGATGACAGTGATGAGATTTTGGAGACTTGTGGGTTTTGAGTACCTGCCCTGCCACAAAACACACACCTTTGTTCCTGGCTCTGTCTGGGTGGAATCCAGCACACAATGGGAGCACCCTAATCTACAGACAAGGGAATTTCTAGTCAACTTGCTTTCATGAAAATGGTTTGGGACCACCATACAAAGCAACAAACACCTTTTCTTCCCCATGGGCACAGCAACAGTGTCTCAGCCTTATGTCTCAATGCCTCAGTCTCATGTCTCATCTTTTTTCAGTCTGGAATATCGGATCACAAATTTGGGCAGCCATTCAGGCAAGCCAAAGCAAGTGCTGTCAATGAAAAGTTCAAGGGAAGCTGTGCCCAGTCATCTATGCCTAGAACGAAAACCTTCCTAATCAGTCATTTGTGGTTAGTGAAAGCCATTGGAAGGAAAAGGTGTAGCAAGTAACAGAAAAATAGGACAATACCAAATGTCACCCAGTGTGAATCCATGCATATTTGAATGATTCACTCTCAAATACAAAAAAAAATTATCTTAAATGGATATTTTTGGCAAAGATGTCAATAATCACTCTTCTGTATTTCAAGTACAGGAAATCTGATGCTAATTAGGAGGATATTTCTAGGCTTAAAAAAAAGAAGTTGAATTCTTTGCTAGGCTCTTATAAGAAAATTGAATGCTATGTCTGGCTCATTTAAAATATCACTAATGTATCTTTTTATTTGCTTTGCTGAAATCACATAATTGACCTTCCTAACACAGTTGGCTATTTAAGAAAAGTTATTTTAGGAAAGACACTATCCAAACAATGTAAAAGAAAAAGACAGCTGATATTTTGTGAAGGCAAAAACTAACAATAGAATGACACAAGACTGGTTCAAACAAATCTCTGTAGTTTGGACATTTCTTCTAATCTTTTCCACAATAAGCAATGAGAAGTAGTAAATTAATGGTCTATACCTGTGAAGCAAAAGGAAGGCATAAATAATTCCACAAAGCGCTTCTTTTTTGCAGAAGTAATATTGTTGCTAAATTAAATACATTGCACTTTAAATATATAACTAGGCAAAACTATTAATAATTGTTGTAAACATGTTAACACTAGGTTTTTTAAATAATTTATGACCCAACGTCTTCAGGCATTCAGGCTGAACATGACCTTTCTAACCTAAATTTCCCAGGACTATTGAAAGATCCATACACTACATTTTAATGGCCATTATAGTGCACTGCAACAATGTTTTGTATTATTGATGCTTTAAGACAGTGGTTCAAGTCACTAGTGGTGTGAAACAGAGCTAAGGCAGAAGGTACACAAACTCTCTGAAATAGGAGGCAATTTATACTAAAAAAGAAACCTTATTCTTGGATTTGGGCATGTTGAACTCAGTATAGATACTTCCAGTGTTCTGGGGAGATAGAATTTGATGTTCATGACTGACACTGTCACAGACATTACCTAAGAGGCAAAATTTGTATCTGAATGCATATCACCCAAAATTACAAAGGGAGATAATTCTCATAACTTTGCTTATGTATATCTTTATTATTCACTTCAAATATCTGTATTTTTCTTTTTAATACTTTCTTTACTTAAAAGATCCTGAAAGAACTTAAATAAACCACACTAAACCAACAATAAAGTCTTGAATGAAGCTGCAAAAGCAATAATATGTCTCTTATTTCATTGATTTTACAATACAAATGATCTGTTAATCAATTAAAACCTGACCTTGACAAGCAAAAAGAGTGAGTCAGAGTGAAGTCTTTTAAATGGACTAGTAACTCAAATCATAATATCCTTTAATAAGCCTCCATAAACTTCATGCACAAGACCATTGATTAATATAAAATATAGCAATATCTTTCATAGTGAAATGGCTAAAATCACAATATTTGAAATTAACATAGTAGTAAATTGTTTTAACCTGTAAAATTTCAAAAACGTATCCTAATGCAGATACTGAAAACATACACAATGAGTATCTCATGTAGCAATATGAAAAGGAGAATAATATGAAGAATGTAAAAAATTAAAAGAAAAATAAAATCCTGAAAAGCTTGAGAATTCACAAAGCAAAGCTGTTAGCTATGCTCACTGAATAGTGATAACAACAACAAAAACAACAATAATTATGATGATGACGATAATAATACAAAGGCAGATTCTGAGATGCAATGCACTATTGCCAGGTCGATTTTCAATTACATTTCACTGATGTATTCATTTGTTTCTTAATGTGCTCATCTTGCCCATTAAGAATAATTAGCAGGCTTGCTTGGTGATTTCCTGGCTTCTGACAGTGATTTTTTTTCTTTTTTGTTGACAACCACTTTTACTTTTTGGAAAGTAATTTTTGGATATTATAGTATGACTGGCATGTAATTTAAGCTTCCTAAGAAATATAAAGGGAAGATGTAAACAGTAATTTTTAAACAAGATTATTTTAATCTATAATACCTACATAAAAAGCATAATACTAGGCATTAACTATTCCTGAAAAGCAGAATCTAGACAAGAAAACAGTATTTTATCCCAAATTAATTTAATTTTGTATGCTAAACAATTAAAAATACCAACAGCCGAAATAAAAATTAGCAGAAATACATAATTTGTAGTCTGTGGCACTTGGGGCCAAATACTATTTCCAAATACACACAAAATTCTTACCAATGTCAGTGAGTCTGGTGGGGCTGAAACAGATCTAAATTTAGCTTAAACTTCTATTATATCTAGTCACTATACAAATGAATGCAAAAGAAATTAACGTGACAGATCATAAAATTACTACTGAAGTACATAAAACACATGAAATGCATCATAAATTTTATTATGTGCACTTTTAAGAATACATTCCATCTACACTGTAAAGTTCTTAGTCTGCTGCACTTTGGCACCCTGCTAATATTAAGCCCATTGTAAAATCCAACACAATAAAAGCACTTTGAATGCTGAACCTTCAGAGCACCAAATGTTAAAAAAGAAAAATAAATTCCTGTTAGAGCCTTCCACCAATCGCTTCTTTGAAAGGGATTCACTGAGTGAATACAGATCAAGACTTCTTGTAAGACTTTTGGAAATAAAAGATATTTCTAAAACATATTGTGGAAAACTAAGGTGTGCTAATTAGATGATATTAACAGTATCCTTTTCAGGAATAAAAGCACTTTACTTTGTTTAATTCTAAAGAGTGAGTGAATACTTTTAACACTCATCAATTTCCTTGCTATAGAAGACTTCTAAATTTCAAAAAAGTTCAGGTACGTTTATGGAGTCTGCTATGCAAGATATTTGCTGACTTGATGATTACTGAGGTCACCTGAAGATTTCTGTGGGTAAAATGACCTTTTGTTAAATACCTATGCTTATACAAAACATCGGTTTGTTTTGTTAGGCTAGTTTTGAAACAGTTTTTCTCCCACATTTTTATCTTCATAATGGTATAGAAGAAAGATTGGAAGAGGTGATGCTGATCAAAATACAGAGAATAATGAATACTTCCTCCTCAAGACATGAGTATAGCAAACTAAAATTTAACAAAATAATAATCTCTGGAACAAAATTGAGACCTTGCATTTTCAAGAGAAAGGAGACTTTTATAAGGCTTCCGTCAAGTTTTGAAAGATATGATCTAAGACTGGCCATTTTTTCCATGAAATTGTTTATGTTGTAAGCAAATATAGTTAAATCAGTTACCTCTGAGACAGCCTTTTTAAAGGTAGTAGCTAACATTATTGCACTGCAATATCTCCTGTTTTAACAGTCATCAGCAACTGCAATTTTTTAAAACCACAAATTAGTTTGACTTATCTTTTTCCCTAAGTACTCATTATGTTAGCATTCAAACAGATACAAAACTCATATCTAAATAATTCTGATGATGCAGTGGCCAAAATCTGAAAAACTATCTGCCTTAAAATGCAAATGGAAAGACTATCAGGAAACAAAAGCAAATAGATATCTTCCTTTTTTCCCTCTCAGTTTCTAAAGGCTATTAGTATTCACTCTATATATCTGTTCTTGTTCTGTGCTGATATTTAATGTGGCCACAAATTATGCTCGCTCATTCTCTCGCTTTGCCAAAGTACAGTTCATTTTTATGAACTATATGTTCGTATTAGAGGAGCATAATAGCAATTTATTCTAATAAAAGAAATAAAATACTTTCTACAAGGGACAGAGGAGTTTTCCAATCTTGCATCAAGAGAAATAACGATAAACTGATAATTGATTAAGCACACTAAATGGATAATTTGTAGCCGGTTGTAAGTTAGCAACAACAATGAAACCATGCATTTGAATATGCACTGGAAAAGCTGTGACAATATACAAATATTGGGTATGTTTGAATAGGGCAGTATCAGAAAGTTTAAAAAGGAAAAAAGCCCTAGTTCTGCAAAACGAATATGTGAAGGGGTGCTAATGATTCAATTCACTGCTATACCTCCTGTAACGTGCAGCATACATACACGGAATATTTCAGCACTCAACTATAAGAGAAGTATTTACTACTGTACTTGCTCTACACCAACACGCAAATTTTTAATTAAAGAAGAAAATGTGGCATTTATTGATGGGAAGCTGTAGCTCTGCTTAAGATATTCTACATCTATTTTTTAATTACTTATGTGGGGACTTTTTCTTGATATACCCCATGCTGTCTGTCTTTATATCGATTGTTACTCAGCCAGTAAAAAGGAACGAGCACAACAAACCAGTTTTCTATCTGAATAAGGATACTTTTGATGGCCTTTTCATTTCCATCAGTTAACAGAACTTCTTTGACATCTGCAGAAATAGCAACCTGAAAAAAAGAGCACAGCAAACAATGAGCAAATATGCTTGTCTGTGTGGAAGTGAAGACAGGAGTGACAAGCCTTCAGTATCATGCTTCCTCACCTATTTCTCTGTAACAATCTTCAATCTTTTTTCATTTTATGTCTGCATTATTTTAATCATTCAATCAAATCAGTCAATACTTTTATCATTCCATTTGCGGGAGCCTCTATCTTGCTATCATTCTGTTCCGTAATTGCATTGTGACAGCGGATGATGGTATTCTGAGAGGCTTTCATTTGCGGGCTTCTGTTTATCTAGTAGAGCCATCATACAAGGCTGTCACTCTGCCTTTCAGCTTGCTTCTGTCTGACTGCCTGATGCCCTTCATATAACTTTGCATTGCAGGCAGATGGCTTTGTAAGGGTAATTTTTTTGTGAGCTTTGACATGCTCGCACATTGGGCTGTAACCTCGACACATTGTATAAGAGCGACAGGTTTGTCAAATGCCAATCAGTGTAACAATATGCTTTTATTTGTAGAGACATAAAAACTTGTCTAATGCACTGCACTGCTACATAATATCTCCTGAATACATGACTCAGAACCCAGAGAATGGTGAACGACTCTCCTGAATGGCCAATCTAATTCAAAAGAATCTAATTACCGAGAGCTCTGGATCATGTTTGTTGGTGTAATAATGCAGGCAAAACATTAGCAGCTATATCATGGTGCTCCAACTGTGATTCGCCAGGCTATTCCTGTATCTTAGCAAATGGGACTACAATCTGAAAAAAAAGAAAAGCTTCGGCTATGGCAATGAAAGACAGACTGTACGTGGCCTGGAATGTCACAACAAGAGATATTGACTACACGGAGGTAAAATGTTTCTGCTCATCGAGGCAACCATAAAATCAATATGATACGAAAGCAAGTCAATCTAGAAGGTCTCTCAAGACTCTGCAGCTTGACCGCAGCTGAGGCTGTTGACAGTTCTCTGACCCAGCAGTTGGAGGCACTGGAACATTTTTCCTTTTGTTTCTTTCTCTGAATGGGATTGGAATTGAGAAAAGACCTACCATGAGCCCAGCCAAGCATGTCATGCCACCCCCTAGCTCACACACAGCAAGGTCCCTGAAAGAGAGAAAGGAAATTGTAGAACCCATACAAATTAGATGAAAATGGTCAGAGAGACATATATGTTACAAGAACAAATTGCCATCTGCAGTAAGAACTGAGCTACCAGGAAGTTGTAGAGACATGACTAGGCTACCTCATGTCGTTTTGCGTTTTAAAAATAATTATGAAATAGAAAAGTCACAAAGCAGGCAAATCAGTGGGGGTTCCCTCATTAGTGTTCAGTGCAACATTACCACCGCTGAGCTGAAAAATCTGAGAAGGTTCCCTTTTTTCCCTTGTCAATGGCTCTGTCTTTTAGAACTAAACTAGCTAGAGTAGCGAAAGATAATTGTTAGGAAAGGATAACAATGTTAATCCACATTCATTCTTGCAAAAACAGTTAGAGAAGTAAATGGGGAAATTAATATTATTTATGTATCTCTCCATATAGTTATACCTAAAAGCCCTTTGATATTAAAAGGAGAGGAGTTTTAACACAAGCTATATACCACAAAACAATTACACATGAAGAAATCTGATCCTTCAATTAGCACTTAAAACTGCAAGTGACCTACAAACAATGCTGTTATGAACAACGATGGGAACAGCAAACAGCTAAGCTACAGAAAACCAAATGAAGTTAGTGTCAAGAGTCTAAACTGAGCCTAAGTGGAGGGTTGAATGTATGGTCTAAAAGGCTGCTTTTAACTTAGACCATACTGTGCTGTTTTTAAGACATGCATGTGAAATATAATTTGGGGCAGAGAGCGTGCCGGATGGAAGCTTGCAGGGGGAGCCATAAAGAATGTCCTCCAGAGCCACGGCCTGACCCAGGAGGGGAGGAGGGAGGGATGCTGACCCCTCGCTGAAACTGCGTGAAGCAGCGTCTAGGGCAAGGCAGAGCCTCAGTTTAGGAACATGCTGCTTTATAGCTAAATCTGCGGCAACTGTTACAGCTGGCAGAAACGTTTCCATTCAGACATTTTTGACAGGCAGAAAATGGAATTCCAGCTAAAGAGATTATTTTTTGTCTTTACACCTTTTCCTCTTCCTTAAAACACCAACATTTGGAAATCTATTTTTATGTGAATTACATCCCTACTCACTTGACATTGATATTTAGGTAGAACATTTAAGATGCCACATTAATATACAGATACTACTGATATTTTGTTCACTGAAGGCACTGGACTAGGCTGTATGGCTGTGTACTAATGCTCACTGTCTGGACGGAATAGATTTAATTTTCTTAGACCCCACAAATTTTATTTGCAAAAAGTCTAGTTGTTCTGTTTTAATGGAAATGAGACAAAAGATGGATATAGTTCAGAGGAACAAGCTTACATAAACTCAATGAGAATATAAAACAGATGTCGGAAATTTGCAAGTCATGGTTTAAATAGAATGATTATGGGTTTTTCCTCACATAAGTTTTTATTTTTCTAAACTATATATGCTATATATAATAAAAATATATACATATGGTTATACAGATAAGATTTACAAGGCACTTAATCATTTATAAAAGTCATGTCTATTGAAATAAACTCAGAAAGTATACAGTGTGAGATTTTTAGTGCATTTTGAACCAAGTTTGTATGAACACAATATACATGCATATGCTTACACACATACAGACAAACACATTTATGCACATAAATAATTAATTTCATTGCAAAATTCCTTTATTAGCAAATTTTAAAAATCATATCTATCACTCAGGAAATATTTTGTGACATTTATCAATGAGAACTGAACTAAGAAACTCTACTCTAAGCGAAATGTTGAGATGGCATAATCCTGAGAAATTAGGATGTGAAACTGCCCCTTTCCTGCATGGAAGTTTGAATGATAGCTGCCTCAAAGCATCCAGCCTTGCATATCTAGACCAGGAAATACCCTTTTAGCAGGGAACACAGGGAGGTGTGCCGTGCAGAGCCTCTGAGAACAAGCACAGTGTTCGAGCCACGGCATAGGGCTGGACGGCAAAGTGCTACAGGGACAGCGGCAAAAGTCACACACTGCACTGCTCAGCTAAACTCGTTAGATGGGGAAGCAGCTACCAGATCAGGTGTGTTAGCTGCCTCCTCTAATGCAGGGGGCTTCATTCAGATGGTGGCTAGACCAGAAATGGGGGTATGTTTTGAGGCCAGGTCTTTTATTTCAGATAGGAGTCTGAGAAGGCTTCAGGAACTGGCTCACAGCTGACAATGCTTTCAGCTTTGGTACAAGAAGTAGGAGGTTGCAGCTTGGTCCTCCCTATTTTATCAACACAATTTGCATAGAGATTGAGGGATTTTGTATATTCCAAGCTAGTTTATTTAGTATTACCCTTGCACCCTCACTCAGAAAACAATTTATGCCTACAAATGCTTTGTTACAATGGCCTTTCCTGCACCCCATTAATCCTCCGGACAATGAAACTTCAAGGATTTCCATGTGCAAGACTGCGTTACAGAAGAGGAAAGTGAGAGGATGCAGGAAGGATTTTGTTTTAAGGTGTTCCTGTTGGAGCCTTAATAACTGTCTTCTACAAGTTTAGAAAATGTGAAAAACAAAAACAAAACCAGAAAGTGCAGGATGTCTCAAAATTGTTTCAAAGCACCTTAATACAGGTGCAAATTATTCCATCACTATATGCAGTGATTATTATGTATTTTATCAGATAATGTTTTGCTTGCTTTTGCAATGTTTTTGCAGATGTTAGTTTAAAGAGTGTCTTTTATTTTTCCTGACCTTCACAATCAGTACTGATCGATTTGAGCTTCACTTTTGTTTCCCAAAAATCAAAGTGAAATAAAATGCCTTGAGTGGAAATCAAAAGTCTTTGACATGTAGCAGAAAGCTTGCTGTGCAATATTAGTACCCAAAGGCAGCTCAGAATTCTTTGTTAAGAGCAACATGCATTCACCTTGAACATTTTAAATTTAATCTGAAGACTTAAATCATAGCAATCTTTACCATGCAGATACAATAAAACTAACAGATTGGAAAACATCTTTTTATGTTTCACTCTGTACCTGAACATTTCATTGTGCTTTAGGCAGTAGTAAGCCAGCACCTCTTCAGATGGCCAGAGACCTATAAAACAAAGATATTTCTCTCTTAGAACAGTCATTTTTTTTAGTCTAAAATAATATTTGAATACTTATTACCATTTGCAGACCTCTACCAACTGTTTCATTTTCTAAATTTGCCACAATACCATGTAATAAAGAAACAAATAAGACTTTTAATGGAAGACTTCCGATTTAAGCATTGGAATTGAATATTTCATAGATTTCATCCTGACTCATGCTGAGAAATTTAATTTGTAGATACATGCACGCACACATAAACGTACACATGCCTCTATACATAAAATTGTCAAGACTTTTGAAGTCATATAAGATTAAATTCTATGAAACTTCGGACAATTCAGCATTCACATAAACATCAGACTATTTGTACCAGGCCAGATGCGAGGCACACTTTGCCTTGTAGCCTGTTTCTAACAGTGGACAGGAGCACTCTCCTTTTTCATTAGCCATTTAATTTCTTCCCAGTTTCTTTTTATTTAGTTACTTTTCTTTTAGGTTCTCTTAGGTCGGGCATCAGTTTAACTGAAAGGGACACTGACCAGCAACATATGCTAAGGAGAAGTCCAGGATCAGAGCAATAACACAGCATGATTTCTAGTTGTGGCTCAAGAAGTAAGAAGGAGAGGAGATGCAAGTGATAAGTTCTGCTTAACAGTCACTAGAAGATTTTTCTAATTGTTCTGTGGACTGTGGTAAACTATCCATAGCTGCAACATCCCATGGCAGGAAGCACCACATTTTTACCATGCTGCATAAAAAAGAAACACGCTGTCGCTCTTGTTTTGTATTTGACTACCTGTCATTTTCATTTGAGGCCTTCTAGTACTCGTATGGTAATAAGCAGGAGCAATCATGCTTTTTTTTTTCTCTCCTAATCTGTATTATTCATGACTTTCTAAGCTTCCATCACAATACTTACACTGGTCATTGTCAATCTTGGCAAATACTTGGAGGCATCCATGCAAATTTACCCCTTCAACACCATTCACTCATGAAACTCGCTGTTACGTCAGACCAGTTTCCCACCTCACTTCAACATCTAATTGAAGAACTGTAGCCCACGGAGAGGGCAGCACAGATCCTGTAGGTTTTGCATGCTCTCCTGCATCAGTCTCCATTGCTGGAGGGAGCCTCGGGAAAACAGACTCGCACTTGCCTTAGGTTCCTAAAGTTAAGGGAGGATGATTCAAAGGCATATGTGGCTAAAATATGGTTGTACGTATTTTCCTTCTGTTGTTGCTTAGCAATGAAAAAAACACACTTACATGTCTATCCATAGTTCAAAATCAGGGTTAGTCTCTCCCCCACAATACACGGTATTATGAATTAATGACAGAAACTTAGTATATGAACTATAGATGCTTCAACAGTTTTAGTAAGCTTACAAGCAGACATGTAGGAGCATCCTTTAGATATTTCTAGACGGATAAACTGGTTTCAATGAAGCCTACCATGTTTGCACAGCCTTCAGACAGTTTTTAATAGATTTTTTATTCTTCATACTTTAGAAATATCACAACATTTTTAATAGAAGTAGAAGTTTGGGAGAAAAACTCTTCCTTTTAAAACACTTAAGTGTGATTGAAACCATTAAATACATAACTCTTCCTGCCCCCCTAGTAAGTATTACAAACCACCATTATTCGTAGTGATAAATAATGAAAATGTATGGATGTGCTGCCTGCGTGCAGAACAAGCAAAAGCTTAGAGAGGATTTGCCCAAACCTTTGCATATAACTTGCATATGACAAAGACCTCAAAGGTAAAAAAAAATACAGAGTGCTGATTGATATGTCTGACAAGAACACCAAAGCAATATTGGTGTGTGTCCCATCTATGACAGTTTAGGCTGTTAGGGGTTTGCAAATGTGCCGTTTTGCTTAGACTTGCTAAGGGTTAAAATAAAATATTCACACACGACTACCCATTCTTCACTGAAACATACACTAAGAATTGTACAGGATTTTCCATCTCGCTTCCGAGCATTTCAATGCTTTTGAGCATTGAAATATGCTAAAATGACAGATTTTGCAATAAATATAATAACTGTTTAAATATTTTAGTGTATAATATAAAGAATGTTTCGGTTTGCAGTGACTGCTATATACTCAAGCAATAAAAGTGCTTTTTTTAATATTTAGTGAAGACACAGCTAATTTAATACCGTTTATAAGACATCTCACATTACAGCCGCCCCCAACACAAAAACCCTAAACCCTTTTATAGCAAACTTCCAGCCTAACCAAGTTTTAAAATACTTGTCAGTTGTAGCAAAATCTTTCAACATTTGAATTTTCAGTCCCTCAGTCAAATGTTTTTCACTTTTCCGTGGTTATCATTGAAAGGGCACTTTGAACGGTGTCACTAAAACTTCTATGAAGGGTCACCATTCTTTCCCCTGCTACCATTACAATGTTGATATGGGCTGAAACTGCAGGTGTATCTGATAGCTCTGTTCTGAGAGAAGGGTAAAGCACCTTTGGAAAGACAATGCTCTTGTTTAGGCAGATGCTAGTGATGCATGCAACGCTTCTCCCCGCTTCTTCCCCCGCAGGGAAGGAAGTATCACCTCAGCAATGATATAAGTGGCTGGCAGCTAAAAAAGCAGGAGTCAGGAGGTCTTTCGCGAACACAGGTCTCAAGTGTGGAAGTATACGATGCTTCCAGCTAAGCCAAGAAGCCAGAAGCCAGAATACCTGTGTTAATTTTAGTAAAAGGAAAAGCTTCTCGTGCTTGAACAGGTAGGTAAGCCTCTTTACCTTCAAAACAGGGATAAGCTTAAAGATCCATGTGAAGGAGTTTGCATTCTGTCTTCTTCCCCTTCACTCTGACCTACATTCACCAACACAATGACCTACATTTTGAAGTTGCAAGTATAAGATAGTTCTGCCTCTGCAAGAAAACGTACAGCTGTAATGCAGAAATGCTGCAATTCCTATGAGTTAACAGCTACCGCTAGGTTGTGAAAAGCACAATTTATTTCCTGCAAACACATACATATGGATACGGATTAAGTTTCCAGAACTCACTTAAAATAATTCTTTCATATTTAAAATAAAATTATTCTCAATTTGTATTATGAATTTGATTATAAATATGTAACGTCGGATGGGTACCTATTTGCATGTGCAATTACTTACACACGATAGTCAATTATTTACACATGTATAGGCAAAAGAATATCAAAAGGCCCCAAAATGGTGCTTGTATTTAAAAGTCTGTAAATATATTACAAGTCCTAGATAGAGGGGCTAAAAACCTTATTGCACATGCAAACAGAAACAAGTTTCTTTTCACAAAAATAAATATTTTGTGACATTTAGTGGAGGTTTTCAAACTCTATCACCCTGATCACTACAATGTGAAAACAAGTTGCCAGCAAACACTGGAATCTCTATTGAAACAAATAAAAAAATAAGCTGTGTTGGAGTTTAAAGGAGAGCCTCAAGAAAGACTGTGATTTGGCATGTCTGAAAAATGGGAGAGACACAGTGCTCACAGACTAATATCTGCCTGCATGTCAACTCTTGGTGGATATAATTTCACCATTAGGATGGTCTAGGAGATCCACCATAAATGTGGTATTAGATAATAATAAATGTGACATTAGAGCGATGATGTCTACTTCCAGACAGCTTCATGATACTGCAGAAGTAGGAGTAGAAAAATAATATTACTAAATAGTATGATGATGGATGGAGAATCGCTATATATGCAGAGACATATAGAATGCAGGCACTTCTACAGCATTTACCACCAGATCATAAAATCTCCCCACAGTAATGGAGTCTACCTCACAAGAACTTAATGATGTTATGAATTCCTGTCATCTCAATTTTGCACATTAGGAACCAAACTAGGAGACAGACAGATTAATTTACTTAAAGACCCATAATGAAGTTAGAAGAAGGCCAAGAAAAAAATCTGAGTCATCCTAACACCCTAGGGCATGATGTAACCAAAAAAGACACACAAACTTTTCTTGCAGAGGAACAACAGCTGAAAAAAATATCACAAAAATCCCAAGAACACACAAATTAAGTTGGTTTTATTACTCTTATAGTGCTTGCTAATTTAAAGTGTCAGGTGCTTCTGCACCAGGCATGGCATAACAGTTCTTTAAAGCAACCTTCAACACACGTGGACTAAATCACGTGTAGACAGACTGCTGGGAATGTTTAGTTTTAACCATCAGGTGGAGCACCACGAGTCCAAAGCAACACAAACCCTATGTTTCTTGTGTGCCAAATCTAAAAATGTTGCATCCTTAATTATACTACAAAAATTTTTTTACTAGAAATAAATTATCAAATATTTATTAAAAAAAACTTTAAAAATTATTGTTTCTCCTTTGTGGCTTTTTACCAGATATTTCAAAGAATGCTGTCATACATTTGGGTAACAAATATTGAGATCTGATGTGAAGTTCTTAAAGAACAGCATGTTATTAGAAAATTCTCAGGACAGACTGCTGAGAATTTTGAGATGTCTTTTTAAAGAAGGCATTTGATTATTGGAACTGGATTGGATTATTTGATTATTAGTTTCTGCACTGCTCCATAGGTACAAAGAAGTCACAGTAGCTACTGATTACTTTAACTGGGATTGTGCAAGATTAGTGGAACTCTGCTCTACTGTCTGTCAACACTACACACAGGAAACAAAGGGGCAACTGGAGGTGACAGGTAAATCATCCTTGAAGCTCTGAATAGGAGGTATAAAACTGTCTTACAACTGCTTCACTCATGTTAGAACATTAAGAAGTTCCTTTCCAAGCTAAGCCAAATGGAATGTTCTGTCACTTTTCCCAAGCACTTCACGTATGGATACATATGGATTCAAATTTTGTCTTTCATTAAACTTTTATTAAACTAATAAATATCTTCCTATTCATTTGAAGTTTCAAGTAAATTTTGCACAAATCCTATCTTAACCCTTAAAAGCAAAGACAATTTAAATTTGAAAAGTCCATCACTTTCCCCAGATGAATATGTCCTTATTCTCGACTATATGAAATCACCTTATTCACTTTAATACTCATCAAAGCGATAGGAAAAAAAGCATTGTGGGCAAAGAGATAAATAATGTCTCAAAAGAAGTACTAACAATTGCACTGAGCAATGATGAATTATTTTCTGACCCTAACAAAAGTATTTTTTATTCTTCGTGTCACCAAGTCACATCGCTGATGGAGAGCAGAAAAACTGTTGACACCACAATTGACTGTGCAGATGTGTTCCATTAAGTACCTATCCAGACAGCCAACTATCCCCTACCTCCTCTCCTAAAAGACTGTATAGTGGGTGGAAAAATCCCTCACACTAACATATCTAGTGGAACAGGTCCTCCTAGGAATTTAATGTAAAGATTGCTAGGAATTTAAAGCAGGGTTCTTCCACTCTTTCTGTAGAATTGTTACATTTTACAGTATGAAAACTTACTTTCTACTGGGTATGCCCTTGTATATTCAAGTGACAAGGGAATATAAGTGTGATGATTTTATCCTGGTTAGTTTTTGTGCGGACCACTACACGGCACCATTGACAGCAAGAAGCATAAGCACACCTGCTGGAGGTCCCAGAGAAGTAAGAGAGCAGGTCAAAATCAAGGTTCACCAGCACAGTAAACTGGAGAAAATTTCAGAATTAGGCTTTAAGCAATATTATGAGCTCTTCTATTGGTGAGGCACTAAAATTCACTTCCAAGAAGAGAAGAAAAAGAAAAAATATAAAATTATGAATAGCACAAATAAGACTAAGTACGAAGTAGATGCACAGTGTATGTCTGCCAAATACACCTTGCTAGTAATATATAACACAGTTGTTCTAATTTGAGTAATTGCTCAATTGAATACTACTTGTAATTAACTGTAATGCTGTAGTTAGTCAGTTTGCAAGGACAGTTCTCAAAAATACTTCTAGCTCTCAGCTTTCTTCAAACTCCATAACTCAAGCTCCTTTTTAATATAATTTTATCATAAAAAATGTTGCTAGTATAGACAAGAAGTAAAGATTTAATGTTCATTCACTTTTTCGCACAGCATGGAAAATGTGACAGAGATAAAAGGATAATCAGTAATCCAGGTTACCTAAGATCCCACCTAAGATGTATTGATTCTAAACCACATGAACATATACAATAAGGCATTATTACCACAAATATTCAAACGTTTTAGCTGCTATAAAGTGCATGCACAGATGAGTGGAAACCTTCCACAGAAAATCATTTTCATAATAAAAACAAGTCTGATCAGTTCAGTAAAATGAAGAAATAGAGAGAACTGCTAAATGAGGAAAAAAACTACTGAAAAAACCATAGTTATTTCCTTGTGTTTGCAGTTCACAAATCCCTATTTTCAAACTTCTATCCTGAAGTTTAAGTTTACACTTATCTACAGCAGAAGCAGATAAAAAGGGAGGGTGTCACTGTCACCAAGCTGGCTGCAGATGATGTGCCTTGAGTTGTAAAACTATTTTCCTACAGAATTTAATTTGAGGGCAGATTTTCAAAAGGAGAACAGCTACAGAGTACTGTGCCCTCCTAGACATTTGACCATATCAAGTGTCGCTGTAAGAGCGACACCAGTTTTGAAAGTACAATCATTTAACATGATGCTCTGCATTCTGAAATTTACCCCAAGTGTATTTGCAGGTGAGCAACTTCAGTGATAAATGCACACAGTGTGAAAAAAGAAAAGTATTTAATAGTCTTTACACTAGCACCTTGCACCCCAGACTTAGCGCACCTGACTTTTGCACCTGCCAAACCACATTTTAAGTCCAGTGAAGAGGAGTAATTTGAGGCAGGAAGAATAGCTAGCTTACTTTTCCACAGCGGGAATGCTAAAAGTGAGTTTGAAAAGGTACAAGAACACCAAATGAAATAGAAGGTATAAAAAGAATCACATCTTACCATTTTTCCCTATGCACATATATTTTATAGAAACACTTGTCTCTCTTTTCAATCTACAGCAGAACTCATGATATTCAGATCATTGAAAAATATGTATAAGCACCGGCTGGGATCTTCAGTCCAGGCAAAATGGCCTCAGCACTGTATCTCTCACTTTCATTCTCATTATTATTCATGACTATGAGGGAAACATGATGGTCTGCAATCTGCAAATTTCTTTTAGAGAGCAAACTTAAGAGGCTTGGTGGAACTGATGTGGAAATACAGTAACAAGCCAAAGCTGTAAACGCACGCATACCTCTTCCATAAGAAAAATAGGCAAACTGTACAAATCTACTTGTATCATTGTCTTTAACATCCTTTTTTCAAATGAATGAATTTGATTGTGTTATGTGTGGGGTTTTTTTTACCGAGTTTTTAAATAGTTATTAAAAATTAAACAACACTGGAACAAACCTTTTGTGATTATAGCCTTCATTCTCCTGCAAAAAAATGGATCTATAAATTTATGTACCATTGTAGATGTAAATTACAAAATTTTATATTCAACTATATTAAAACATCTATTCCAAAAATGATTACCAGTTGTGAAAAGCAGACAGGCTTATCACTTGCTGTCAGTTGTTCATGTCTAGTTAAGCAATAATGTGCTAAAACTGCTCTTTTGTTTTGTGTAAGAATTTTGGCAATAGAAGAAATGAACACTCGTTTAATAAAAACTCAGGCTGCTTTTTGCTTTGATGGAGGAAGCAGCTGCCTGTTTTCATTTGCTGCAGAGCAGCAAAACCCATCAATATAATAAGCAGCTTAGATGCATCCATCCACAGCATCTGTAAGGATATAGGGCTATTCGCTCAAAACCAATCCTTGGTTTAATTTTAACAAAGATGTGTCTGACATATTTGAAAATGCATTATAATAGGGTTTTGAAATACTAGCATTTTCTCTTTTCTTTTTAAATACTTTTCACAGATTTTGAAAGGCAAATATACATATTGGAGTGATAGAAATGATAAAACAAATATTGTTATAGAAAACAGCAGAACTAGCCTAAAAATGCAAAGATGGAACACTGAGAGATACATTCTGGTTCACAGACTCTCCTGTCCCTTGAAAATATAGAGAAAGAGTATTTCAATCTTTTCAATGAAGGTTTTTTTTTCACCATAACCAAGAGCAGAGAAAGATACTACAAGTATGTACCACAGAAAAACCCCCAAACTCGCATAGATCATAGATACACTATACAACTATATTTCCTGAGACACACTTTATTCCCCTCCCTCATGCTTCGTTAAAAGTATATTAATATTAATGCTCATTTCTAAAGACAGTTATCAAATTGTTTTCTGCTATTGCCTGAAAGAAATATAATTTTGTATTAAGTTTCAGCAGTGTGAGTTTGTCCCAAGTGATGATTTCTAATTCCAACAAAAATTTTTAATTAAAAATAGAGTTACAGGACTTTCATTTATAATTACAAACATAAGAAGAGAGAGATAAAAGACCATCTGAGATATAAATGATAAAATTCTATTTTCACTCTAAAAATGTGATATGGCACATTTATATTACTAAAAATTCTTAAGACATTATTATTATTTTAGTGCTGTTCGGCTTTCTAAGACCTTTCTAAGCTGAGCTTTTAGATGATTTGCACATTAACTGAGAACTCAGATAATTCTTAATCCTCCTCTTTTTCAGATCCAATAATGGATAAGGGAGCATCTTAGCATGATCAACTAGCAATCTGCCTAGCCTGAGTGGTAGTACACCTGAATTTAGGATTAGTCATTGGGTTTTCATGGTATCAGATTTAAATGAGCACTCATTCTGGGAAGTGTAGAAAAAGAATATTCAATGATATTTGAACTGTACCGTTTAAATATGTAACACAAAAATTCAAGTGCGTGCATATTTATTTGTTTCACAAACAAAAAGCTGTACAGAAAGGAATAATTTAAAGAATCATACCCAGACAAACAGTTGAATAGTTCAATTAAATAATTGCTTTTTTGATCAGTATTCACAATAGCTTATAGATATAATCAACCATATCCTAGATGTAGCCTTGTAACTCTATCCAGTCAATTCCAACATCCTAATTTCACTTTTGTCTACAGATAAAGTGAGGAAACTAGTTGGTTTGGGGTTTTTTTTTGGTGTTTTTTTTTAGGGGAGGGTGGTTGGGTGGTTGGATTGCTGAGTTTTATTTTGTTTTGTTTATTCACAGATAAATCAAGGGTAGAGAAGGTAAGAAACCTGTAGATTAACGCTAGTTACTAATATTGCTTATCTTCCTCAAATATTTGATATTGAATGTGGAAGTTTGGGTAACTGATCCATGCACTCTCATGTAGTGCTCAAGATAAATAAAGTGGAATTAATTTGGGGATTTTGATTGTGTTTGGGTGATGTCTAAAGCTTGGATTTCTAATGTTTGTGGGGTTTTTTTAATTTTTTCCCATAAAATTAAAAAAAAAAACAAATTAAAAACAAATTAAAAACAACAAATTAAAAACAAAGATAAGACCTTCTTGGTCCTAGCAGTTTCTGATTCAGTGTTTCTCTCCTTTATCGAACTCTGCCATTCTCCATAGTTTACCAAGCTATTAGAAAAGCATCTGCTCCGTGCTGCCAGGAGATATTAATTGTGTGTACAGTTCAGTATATCTCGGTACTTGGAACTTCATATTCCTGGCAAAAGATGACCACGCATCCTATGTATTCTTAAATGAAATTATTAGGTCACCACACTCAATGAACCATGATTCTTTCTCCAGGGATATCTTTAACTGGTGCCAAGTGTGCAGTTTTAAAAAGTCAACACTACTGCCAACAATCCTGCAGCAGGTGCCCGAAATCTCCTTACGTTACTAAACCTTGTTTTCATCTCTCACATGTGATTAGATTTGTAATGAACTCTTTAAGTGAGAATGCTGCACAAGGAAGAACCATTTTCAGACATTCCATATATTAATAGATCCAGATCTATGTTCGATATGAATTTAGACTATAAGAATAAAGGTAAATACAATCATTTATAGTGAGGGAAAATATTTAAGGTGTTTTTCTGAAAGGTGAAGCATTAAATAAGCACGAAGAACCTTCAGACACTTCCAGGTCAGGTTTGACACACATTCATAGGGCAACACAGGAGAACTTACACTACTATTGCTCATGGCTAGTTTTCACCTGAATAGGCTTCAAGAACCTTAGCTGTTGATCTGGCACTTTCCATGAGCACTAAATACAACGGGATGGATTTTCAGCTGGTATTATGCAATATTATGCCAGGTTACCCCAGCTAATGAACCAGCCTTGAATTTGAAATATGCATGGTCTTTCTGAGAAACCAAGTAGCCTTTGTTATATTATTATATGCTAATAATACTACTTTGAAACATTTTGTGGAGTCAAATCCAGGGTTATCCTTCCCTGGAAATATGTTTCAGTGGGTTATGAAAAGGAAAGATACAAAAGCGATGAGTAGAATTTAGTTTCCAAAGTGGCCTGAAATATTAACAACCAATTTTCCCTGATTACTTTTCACTTTTCCCATGTTGCTGTAATAAACTATGACCTAACTGACCACATTCTTATTTCACAAGGCATAAATAATGCAAAAGAGCAACACAGGTGCTACAAGAATTCTGCTGAAAAACATTGTAGAGCTGTATAAACACTTACTCTTTTACACTCTGACATAGAAGTGCTCTTAGGTCAAGAATAATGTGCTTTCACTAAGATGCATAGCTCAGGGACTTTTTCAGGAGCCATTTTTCAGTGTTGAAAGAATATATTTCAGAACATCCAGTGGATTCAGTCTCAAAAACAAATAAATCCAAAGCAAATAATTATACCCAATTGAATTAAATGAGAGCATGAAGTAGGTTATGAGTGAAGCTTGTAACAACACTGATAGGTCTTGAAAGATAGTCAATCAATTTCTTAATTAAAGTGAGCACACATTCTCTGACTTCTGAAATTGCTCAGTTGTAAACCAGCACAGAAAGTGGGCCCCAGCTTTTGACATTTCAGTCTGAGTGGGAAACATCTTCCTTGTGTGCTCCATTTCATGGGGACCACAGACCCTTGGGCAACCCCAGGATTCTCCCTAGGAAGTATCAAGGCTTTATGCTATCTAACCTAGGCCACTTTATTCTTTGAGGCAGATTTTAACTTATGGCAAAGCCAATGTGGTAAGTCATCAGTTTCTACAGCATTTCTTGCACAGATAGACCTTGAAACACTACATCAAATCTGCACGCTGAACTCGCATACTAGCAGGCAGGCTCTTCAATACCTAGATTATATTCTTACTTCATGAGTTTTGTGCTGAGATTTTAAAAATGGAGAGGCAGGTGTATAATCTGAAATTCAAACTTTTGCCTCGAGGATTAAGGCAAAATGTGCTACTGTACACTTGTATACTTGTGCTATGACAGTATTTTCATACAGTTCACCATCAATAAAGTAATAACATTGTAATAATGACAAAAAATACTTTAAAAAAAAAGTAATCACCATTATAGCAATTAGCAGTTAATAACAAATTTTAGCACTTGCTTGTTTTCCTGTTAAGAGTTTGAGTTACAATAAAAGAGTAATTTCCTGTTACTTCTGGGGAAGTGAGGGGGGTGGAGGAAGAAGGGATCATGAAATATATGCAATTTTCACACATAACACACTGTTGAAAATGTAATTCTCTACAACTTCTTTTCTGAAAATATGTTCTATATTCCTGGATTGTCTTTGCTATCAGAAGCAGGATTGAAATCTCCACTTTAGTATTTATCTGAGGCTGTGATAGCTCAGTTGTCTGCCTCCAAATGCCAAGATAGGGGGAATCTCATCAACCGGAGACCAGCTGCATGATGGGCAGTTAATAGATATATCAAACCTTAGGATATATGCTAAGCTGAGGAGATGATTGGTCGGTTGATATACTGATTGATTAGCATAGGGAGAATGGGTTTCTTCTTGACAACCTAAGATTATGCTTCAGCTAAGCTCAAATTGCTTACACCTCTTCTATTGGGTTTAAAATTACAGTCCTGTCATCTAAAATCTCTCTTCAATGAAATTTTTACCATATATAAAAATTAAAGGGAAAAAGAAAGTAGGTGCAATGGATAAGAGTAAATGGAGTAGATATATTTCACACTACTGCTGTTGGTACCACTAGAAAAAGTTGATAAGTAAATCCACTTGAAATATGTTACATATTCTGTACACTGCTAGCAAACACTTTACAATAATTTAGAAGTGGAAGTTCAAAATAATAAAAGGAACCAGAGTCAATATTATTGCTTTAAAAATCCTACAGCAGTTATTAAGCAAAGTAATTATACAGTTGTAATACTACTAATACATTTTTGTCCTCTTTACAGCCCTTTCCTAAGTTGCTTAAAAATGTATTTAAATTATATTATAGATATCAGAGAAATATCACATAATTGCAACAGAATGTATCACCTCACAGGAAAAGGCTTACATTCTGCAAGCTAGAGAAGCAACATATAGACTTTTGTATTTTTCCTTGAGAAGTCCAGAATTTGTTTTCCCAATCAAGCTGATGGAATTGAATCTTATTTTAAAAATACTTTAGACTACGGCATCAGTAGGGCACAGAGACCTAAAGAAAAGAGAATATTTTAAAAAATTACTACACTATGTAATTTTATGTTGCCAAACCAAACGCATTTCTTACATATATCATCCATTTATTCCTCAGCATTACATGTTCTTCATAACAATAGGATTTGCCAGCTGAGAAAGATACAAATGCTATTAAATCAAACATTAAAAAAAAATAAAACTTTTTATTATCTTTAATTTGATACTTTGAAAGACTTCTCTGCTTGGGCAAACATGAATTTAGTAGTCATGCAGCAAAAGGAAAGTGGCTCATTGAGAATGTTGAATTCTGCATTAATAAATAAGGCTGGGTTTTTCAGATTTTTTCCTTCCCTTTCGTATCTGCTATGAGCGGTAGGGGATCAGCTGCAACTCAAATCCCCAGCTGAACAACCCAAATACAACTGAGTGAGCAGACTTAAAACAAGGCCATTTATTGGTGCCTGTTATGCAAACAAAGCATCCAAGTCTTAGAAACAGATGTCAACTGAAGCATATGCTTACTGTAAACTGGAATTTGATTCTCTTTATAAAAATAGACTTAAATGGGCCTTCAGAGACTAGGCTGCCTCTTGTTGTATTCCATTGCCTAACTTGATTCAGCCTTAAGCTTTTTAAAAGATGAATAGACTGATATCCAAGGGCAAAAAAATAAAAGTAAAAAAAAATTAAATGGGAAATAAATGATAACATGTTGGAGCAGTTCCCAGAAGCAATTTTACAGATTTTCTCTAAAAACACAAGACAGGAAGTTCAAAGCACAGTGTAGGTCACCTATGGCATGTCGAGTTATCATTTTTATACCACTTGGGGTGAAAAAGGGACTTTATGTTCATGTAGCAAGTTTAGTACTCTGCTTTTTCTTCTTCCCTTTTTTTTCTTTCTTTTTTTTTTTTTTAACCTCTTCTCACATCTTGATGCCTTTTAAATGTCACTTATTTTACATGAGGCAGTTGGTGGAGACATGAGTCAACAGCAATCAGAACCATTATCCCCTGCAGCGAGCCCTGGTCCTAATGCATTATGACACCTTAGCTGGCCAGCCACCGATTTACCTTTCTGCTTCTTAGGGAATTAAGTGGCATCATGTGAAAATGGTTGTGATATGAACAGCATGGGCATAACTGGTATTAAATTTACCTCTCAGCCTAAGTGAATTTTCCTCACATGTGACTAATCAAAATGAAAGCTGTGGACATGGGCAAATCTGGCCAGCACTTCTCCACCCCTGGGATTGGGGCTATTTTGTTTTATCTCTTTGTACAAGCTGGCAGAAGTTTAAAGTGAAGGGGATAATCCAGTGCTGGTGTCTTTATGAAATAACATCCTTACATGAAGAGGCTTTTAACTGTCTGTCGCTGTCCTCTCAAAAAAAAAAAGAGCGTGACAATCTCATTTTGCTGAGCACCCTCCCATGAAAGGGGAAAATAATAGCCATAACAGCTATGGCTAGTACTGACCTTACATGATCCATTATCCACTAAACACTTTAAAAGTCAGTTTTACATACACTGTGGGGGAAATTAGAGAACTATCACAATCATTTTCACTTTAGTGAATTTGTCTTCTGTTTGAAGTCAGTTACATGATATCCTCATACATAACTCTGTATCGCTCCAAAAAATTAAGAGGAAGTCTTGCTTTAAAAATCCATCTTGTACAAAAAGGTAGGAAACACACCACACTTTTCCTATTCTGACTAATAAAGACACTGACAGCAGTGAAACTCAATTTAGCACGAACTTTCTTCAGAGTAAATGTGAAATAATACAAAAATCATTATATAATTTAGAAGTGTTCAACATCAGTACAAAAATATTTTTATCTATCATTTCAGCTAAGATAAGTAGGTGCCAAAGAAAGTGCAGGCAGAGCATTATCATCCTGTGCAGTCAGAAAGATATTTATTCACAGACTAGAGTGACTTGCATTTTACTACAAACCAGCTGTGAATGTTACTGATAATAGTGGCAGCGCTAGATTTTCTAAAAGTACCGTAGTCCCTTTCTCACAACTTAATTGTACAGGACAGAAACACCTGGAGCATGAAGTCCTCTCCTCCTTGCAAGACTGCTCAACCTTCTGTGACTGTGAGAATTAATTTCTAATACATGAATTTTAGGCACTTACTGTTTGCTGGAAGTTAAAGTCACTAGTAACCCATAGGTCAAACAAGAAGCATTTCTTCTATTTTTATTCAAACAGATGTTGGTTATAAGCTATGACTCAGTGGCTCACATTTTAAGATAGATCCACTCTATCCGAACATCAGTTTTAGGTTCAAGTCGTGCAAGTTATCTTTTCAAAGTACGAAATCTGGCTATGCATTAGTCTGGTTTTTTCCCCTATGATGGTTTTATTCTACTTCACACACCAGAGTTTGCTAAGTCCAGACAGTGCTAGCAGACTTTCAACTTTCAACAATCTATTACTGTATGTAATGCATGCTTTATTTTGAGAAAAATAATTAACACCCACTCACCTGCCTTCCCCCAAAAAATAAGTAGAAGAAATCTATCAAAACTAAATTACGGCACTTACAATACCAAAGCATACATTTTTTTTTATGAAAGAGACATAAAATTACAGATTTACATCAAAGTATCTATCTCACAACTAATACTCATTTTTTAAGAACCTAAACAAGCACCAACAAACATCATAAACATTCTTTACATTCATTTTTAGAAATGGTTGAAGATAAAGGCTGGGAAGAGTGTTCAGATTTTCAGTGGCTACAAACACAGAAAATATATTAATCATGCATGGAGCTTCCCTAGGAAACCTTCATTTTGTCAATAAGGCCACATAATTAAGGTCAAGTTAATGTAGAGATTGAAATTTAGGGACCACATCAATTAAGGTAAACAGGAAAAATACTGCTTCCCCAAAGTATTAGCCTCAAGTGGAAAGGTCAGAAAATTACAATCCATTTGGTAAGGAAGATGGACCCACAATAAAGTTAAATCTGATGTGCACAGGCTGGCTTATTTTACCCAAAGGAGTTGCAGAAAAAGTAAAATTAGAATACAGTCATCTTTCTTTTCATTTTACTGTTTTCCCTAAAAAAAAAATAATTATTTGCACAGCAAAAATGGATGCAACAGGTATGACATATATCCTGTCTTTCTTATTTTCTTTCTTAGTTTCAGACTTCATTGGACATTGAAATCTTCAAACCCACAGAAAAGCAGAAGGTACCCTGTTTTCAATGACATTATACATTAGCATCACTGTAAAAATATCTGGACCAAATAGATATTTGTAAATATCCACTTAAGATTTACATGTTTTGTACCCTAAACAACAAGAACTATTATTCCAGAGCTCAACAAGAAATATTGAGAGTGACAAAACATAAGCAAGAGTCATATTCTGCATTGTCTAGAGGGCCCTGTCATTTCCCATTTAGACTTGCCCATTTTAATGTCTCAAAAAGGATTTTAAAAGTAAAAAAAATAGTTGTATTCCTTATTTTTTTTATTTTATTGCTTCTATGACAATACAACAGGGAATCTAAGAAAAGTTTGAACAGAATATGGGAGCCTTCAGTAAGATGAGAAGATTGATAATTGTGAGACATGGAGACTTACAGCAACACTCTTCCAATATCCTCCACCAGAAATTCTGTACCTAATTGCATGCTACTTCCCTGGTTTCCAAACACAGAACAACAGTAAGCAAAACAAAGGTGGCAGATTTGATAGCGTTAAGGCTCCACTGATTTGAGTAAAATGATTAACAACGAAAACATGGCACTGGGATAATGTTTTTTCAAATGCTTATCTTGAATGCCTTCCATTTATTACCTTGAAGTACATCCGGGAAGCTGAGTTTTTGGACATATAATATATATAGACCCACCAACGTATGCGTGTATTTGTGTTCATCCCAGAGTCCTTATAGGAAGCAATGGCTTGCAGAACTATTACTACTAGCTTTGTTTTCAAAAGTACCTCCAAAGAAGTACCTCTTTCAGAAGTTACCTCCAAAGTAACTTCCAAAGCATCCAGCAGAATTTGCCTCATTAAACCTCCTTGGGGCAGTCATCGCTCTGACAGGTCTGCCAGTGGCAAAATGCCCAGGACTAGCCTGACACATCCAATGCAATCACTGCTCACCTTCTGTCCTCTTCGGCTTCTCTTTCCACAAGAGTGGCTTGAAAGTGCTAGACCGCCCTGACCGCTGCAGCACCCAGTATGTTCACTTCATCTCATAGTCACAGCACATGAATGAACCTAGCACGTCTATTTACAGATTTGCCATCTGACTCAAGTTTCGACCGGTGACAGAATGTTTTTATGCCATCCTTTTTTAACAACGTTCTGGGACATACATTCTGGAAATCCATGCCAGCTTGTCTGTATAAATGTGTTCTTATTTAATAATAATTCCCAAGGTTTAGCTTGCATTTTCTTTTTTTTTTTTACTTTATTAACTATACACTGTAACATAAATTATTATTTCTACTGAATTGACATGCATACTATAGGAACTGCAAACTATCCTACCCTATAGAGGGGCAATGCATTATGTTAGCCTCTACCTAGCATTGAGAATTTATAATTCAAAATAAAGACGAACACAAGTATTTAATCTCAGCAAAGCAGTAAGATCAATTTTCAATAACACATTTTTTAAAATCCAACTGTAAGCTGTTGAAACAACCCACTCTAACAAAAAGCTATTACTGACCACAAATTTGAGAACATGTGTGCCAGAGAACACATTAAGATTACTGCAATGGTCCTTATTAAGGCAACAAAACTTTTCTTTTTTTGGGGGGAAAGAAAGATTAAATATGAAAACATACAAAAGGCAAACAAATGTATCTGTATATCTATTGGTAGAATGTCTGAACAGGAAAACAGGAAAAAATACACAAATGCAGCTTAAAGGCACCATTCCAATTATCCCCTGGGTATTGTTGTACACCTTGGTTTTGTTAGGCATGATAAAGAGGAGAAATATTAGAGCAACCAAGCAGATGGTCTGTGGAACTAGATTACACACTTCAGAAATAAGAGAGAAGCAACGCATTCAATCCTTCTGTTTGGACAGAAGAGCCGTCTTAGCCTGTCTGACCTATTAGCTAGTAAACTGGAACATACCGCCAAGTGCTATCATGCTGTTCCTTTAAAAAAACAAACAACCTCGCTTTTTATGATAGGCACTGGATCATTTTAAGAGAATTGTAGGTAATGTCTGTGGCATTAGACAGATGGTCATATCATGAAACCATATACAAGTCACCATGACTAAAACTCATGTTCACTATCTTGTTAATCCGCATAAACTGCAAACCAAAGTAAACCTATGCTGAATGCTTTCCTTCGTATCTAACTGTTCGTATATATGCACATACATATAATAGTCACTTACAACTTAAACATGTAATAAGGTTCAATGTTTTATTTGACGTGCTTTTTCATAACCTACTTTTAATTTTAGATATATAATTTTGCAGTATGAAAATTCTGATTCTAATCTCACTTAGATTTAACCTTTGTATAATTCCACTGTCTTCTAGGGCAGGAGCTAGTGACAAAGTAGAGAACAGACAATTTAGATCCAAGAATAGTATGTATCTTCTCTAGCCATAAATAAGCTAAATACCAATAGAGAGTCAGCTAGTACACTACCAAGGCCATGTTTTAGTGTACTTTCTCCAAAATACCTGGGTTTCTTCTGTGTGTGCTCCAGAGAAGCTAATGTTACAATTGCAGAAGGTCATGGCTGCCTTTGCAATAGTATTCACACTTAGGCAAGGGAATAAGGGAGATACATCCAGTCTCCTTGGGAGTGGTCAATAAAAGCATATCACTCCACAAAACTGTCTATCAAAAGATCTATATGGTGAATATTTCCCCCACCAGGACTGTCAGGGAACTGGAAGAAATTTTAAAAGAACTGGATTTCTGTATCTTGCTTTTTTTTCTGATGCACATTAGAGATATTATTTGATAATAGATCATAATTAGTAATTAAATCCACATTTTTTAGCCAATTAACAACTAGTTAATCTTTTTTTAAAAACAATTAAAAAAAAGATGTTTTCACCAACTATGCCTTTTCAAGATGAGTTGTCTCTACACGTATTCACACAGAAAGCCGCTCAAGGCTAGAGTCTGTTTCCCTCTCCCATAACTACAGACAGCATATACAAGCCCCATCTAACCTCATGTTTGGTTGAAGAATATGTAAGATAGCACATTTCCTATCTGTTAGGCTGCTCTCAGCCACAGAACCGCAACCAAACTCGGCAGATCAGGAATGATTTCAAATTGTACCTGGAGAGTTGCTGGTGAGTAAATACCGCCTCTTCCCCACATGGCAGCCTAGGTGCACATTCCCCGTCAAGTTGACCCCAGGCAGTACTGTAAACATGATGACAGATGCCAGGAGACAGGTCTGAAAAACTTCCAAATGAACAATTCTAGGTCTGCTGCACTAAATGCAGCAGAATTCCTGGATACTTTCCCGGATGGTTTAACATTCAGAAAAAATATGGATGGGAAACAGTGCATGTGTCCAGGGCAAAGTCAGAGATACAGACTCTCCGGTCTGCTGCAGCACACACTAAGTAGCAGACATCTGCTTTGTCTTTTGATCCTTTGCCTCCTAACCGAAAGCTTTGGGCTCTGTGAAGGTAATGAGGGGCACAGCACAGCAAAGTCCCATTGTGTGTCTAAATCGCATCTGGTTCAACGTTCTTCTGACCAACAATAGTCCTCGAACTACAACGGGAGGGAGATGGGGAAAGGGAGAGCAGAGGGAAAAATTTCAGAGGAGAAAGGAAGTGGAATAGATGCAGGTGCTGATGGATCATACCGTGAATATCAACTGATCAATCACAATGGTGGTCCTAGCTGGGTTAAAGCGAAGCGAAGCGAAGCGAAGCGAAGCGAAGAGAAGAGAAGAGAAGAGAAGAGAAGAGAAGAGAAGAGAAGAGAAGAGAAGAGAAGAATACAATGACATAAGAAGGAGAATATATTGTGATTCTTGATTACATCTTTAAAAATCTGATGGATGTGCTAGAGGGTCGAAACCCATGGAAACACAGGTAGTTCTCTCTGGATACCTGACCAATACCTTCAGCTTGTTACTGAAGTCTATGGAATCCATATGTCAGAGCAAATGCCTAGTCTACAGCTTGTTCCTTGGTGTCAAGGAGAAAATTTCCATAATGTTTTGCATAGATCTTGAGTCTTTCAGACAGACGAGTTTGAAAGAACTCCTCTTTCAAATGCAAGATCATCAGCCACAGGGAAATCTTGTGTTGGTTCTTTCTTTAGCACACTAAATAACATACAGGCCTTGTGCCTTTGGTAGATCTGTGGATCAGAAAGCTGCATCTGCTGTGCAGAGAAGGCTAGCTTTCTGTAAGCTGACCCTTTGGATGTCTACCAACTTCTCTAAGTGCAATTTTTCAATTGCAGCTGCCAGGGAACTCAAGAGAAACTAAATGAAAGTTAGATTTGAATACCCAGTTCTCAAGAGTTATCATGTACAAATGTAAAATTAAGAGCTCTGCAAATATTTTTAAAATTATATGCAAAATATTGTTTCAAGGTATGAAATATAATTTTGACTTTTCCACAAAAACATTAGAATGTAAACATAATCAATTAAACTGGATGGCTGCCATCAATCTGACTGGCTAACTGTGTATGAATACAGCCATTAAGAGAAAACAGTTTGGTAAGATCATCTCAAAGCCCACTATTATTCCAGTAGTCACTCAGGAACTACAGAAGAACCATTTTAAAGATTACAGGAAGCATTCTCTAATAACGTTATATAGATTTACTTAAGAATCTATGAAGACTGGATTGTAATTAAGACAACACTGCTGCATTGCTTGCAAATCATATTTTACTACATGATGACTGATTTCCTCATCTATCTGCAGAATTTTATAGGACAAACTGTAAGTCTTATTTTTAAGTCACAGCAACACTGAACTCCTTTAATTAAAATTGAACTTGTTCACGAAAAAAAAAAAGACAATTTTTCAAGTGTAAGCATTCTTGGGATCCACTGCAAAGTGAATGATCTCACTAGTAATCACATTTGTTCAAGGAACTTCAGAGTGCAGTTAATTATTTTCTAAGATATAAAAGACCTTCTGAAATGTGTATGAGCAAACCTGAATTTTAGTATACAGCATATAATTTCTTTAGGCTTTACTTTACATCTGCCATTACTAGCATGAAAGAAAATTCTTGGCGCAAGTAATGATAGAAAACTAGCTGTTTCTACATGAATTTTATGGTCAAATTGATGATATCCTTCATGGGGAAAATCTAGCTCTAAACTTAAATCTATATAAAAATCTAAATTTTCCCCAAATTCAAATGAAGATAGACCCACAATGTTTATTTCATGACATGAAAAAAAATCAAGTATCATTACTTGAGATGAGCACAATGCATTATATCATTGTATTTTATATTCTTCATGCAGGTAGTGCACAATATTAAGCAGACTTTTAACTTCTTAATACATCAATTTAGCCTCAATTTTACTGACACTGTTCGTATAGACAGTGGTGACAGTATTGACAGATTACACTGTACTTTCGAAAAATGCACATGAAACTGGCTTACCTGATATAAAATAAAAATTACAAATGTGACTCAATTCATTGTAATCAGCCAAAAGGGGCACATTCACAGGATTTTTCATAGCATATTTCCTTAATATGCATTACATTTCCCCAGAATTAGCAACATGTGTGGACTTTGCTAAATAAGAATTCTACAAGTCAGTTTAGTAATAACAGTCTGGCCAGATCTTATGCAAAATTTACATAATATAATTTAACACATGTAATTGGGGAAATTCCTACAGGGTAAAAGTATCTGCTAATAAGTAGTATGGGAGAAGAAGCATACAGTAAACCTAAGAGGTTTCGGCATCCAAGAGGTGCTTTTGACAAGGTACATTAATTAAGGATTATGGAGTTCTGCACTTCATATTAGCAGCAGTTTGAAAAATGTAATTCATGTAGTGGTATTCTCAAAATAGAACGTCCTGAGTGTGATTTTTTGCAGAACAGTCCCCTCTTGAGGAGAATATTCTCAAACTAAAAATTCTGGGTAACACATAATCCAAAAATATTTTCAGAGGTCTCACTATCTCTTGTTTAAATATTCAGTTATTGCCACTCTTGGGATGCACCAAAATAGTGTCAGAACACAACAAAGTTGGGTGCTGGGAGAAACATAAATGAGTGGTTCCTTCTGCAATCCTCGAGGAGTTAGTATTAAAAACGTTATTTTGTAAAAAACATCCATAATATTATGTAATCCTAAATATCAATGACATAATAGATAACACATCAATAATGAGAAAAATATGAATTACTGAGAGAACAATGGATTACATAGATACATATATTTTTCTGTGTTTATGTAATAAGCAATTCTAATTCAACATTCAAGAAACTGTACATGTCTTGACACGATTGCATCAAGCACTAACAGAATGTACACCATTGAATAGCTTTGCCAACATGCCAGCAAAATGTCACTGATCTGGCCATAGAACTTGATTACGTACTTTAATTTTTTGCTATTATTTATGTCTTTGGGTAGATAAGTACTGTAGAAATTAAAAAAAAAAGTTAAAAGAATAAAGTCAGTATTAAATTTAGGGATGGATTATAACAATACAATATACCCTAAAGAATATTAGTCGGTTTAAATTCATTCTGTTTCTGAGCTGTGTATTTCCTAAATAGAAAGGCAAAATTATTAGCATTACTTAAATGAAAATAAAAATCAGTATGATTCAAGGTTCACACATGCATATACCCATATACGAAAGGCAATTCAGCATTTCTTTACTACTGCCTACGTAAGAGTTTGCTATACTAATGTAAAGATAAAAATAAAGATGTGTTGCTATACCAAAGCAACTTGTTCTGAATTTTGTGTCACTGTCCAAATTAGATGAGTCACCTACCCTTCATTCTGACCCACCTCACGGCAAGAACTAGCTACATGATTTTGCTGTACTCCATTCAGCTATGTTGAATGCAATGAAGATGATATAACAAAATACAAATAAAAATAATGGATAAAATTATCAGAAAATATTTCAAAGGCAGGAAGGATAAAATATTTTTTGTTTCTTTCTTTTTCTGTCTCCCTGCACCTCATTTATTTCTATTTTTGGTATTCAATATTTCAAAGTAATACAACATGGAACGGTATGCATTATTCCAGTACTATTAGTTACCTGAAAAAGCTCAAACTGAAATAACAACCAGTAGTTTTAGAAATGAATGCAACTGAAGAAGAAAGTAAATACTGCATAGAATTACCTGTAAAGACTTGGGAAAATAATAGTGTAACAAGCTATAGTGTTATTAAACAGTAAAAAGATCCTTACCTACACATACACTAAAGAGCACTATTTCCAGTGAAAACAACATGTGAATTTACTTCATTATATATAACACTGTAGGTCAGTTTTGAAATTATACACCGACACTTAAAATCAACAAGGCACGGTCTTGAACCAGAAAATTCTAATATAAATTTACACTTATATATGTACAAAGAAACTTAAACCATCTAAACCAAGTAAGACAAAGTGATCTTTTGATCCATTGATAGCGTTCATAATTACATATGCTAAGTAATTCACTCTGTATCATGCGTTAGACTATGCACAGACTTCTAAAGGTTCAGAGAAAGAATGTCTTCGTATCAGAGTACTGCAGAAATGGACAGAATACAGTAGAAGAGATTCATACTTTCCTACCACAGGAGGAATGGTCACACTAGATTTGACATGTTCTTTCTGATAGAGTATGACAAATCTTGTTTTACAAAAATGCATACAGACAAATTCTGTGATTCCTATTTAACAGTTCACAACCACTCTAGAACCATCAGAAAATTGTCAGTTTAATAGAGCAAGAGTAAAATCTATGTCTTAGATAAATTTGCACTGAAGTCAAAGTAGGTCAGCAAATATGATCTGGGAATGTGACAAAACCTACTGTAATTCTTGATTCTGCTACACACTGGCCGTGTTTCTAAAAGCAAGCCACTTGCACCTTACCTTCCTCATCTGTATCTATATGAAAGGCAGAGCTCATCATATGCAATTATTTTCACACAATTCCATTCCCAAAATAAACAAGGGCTTTCTGCATTGCTTTCAAAAAGTAATTTCACTGTTTTGTCATGGATTTGGCCTCACCACCTCATTCGCTTTTTCACTTACTACTCTGCATGTTCAAGTATTTGGGAGTGTTTTTACACCTTAAGTTTAGCCACATTACCTAAGCAATGTCAGGCAATTTTTTTAGCCTTGGCTTCCTAGATAACCCAAGGAGAAAGAAGGTGCTCATCAAAGTAGAGATCTAAGACAGGTTTTCTGAATTGCTCTCCAGAAATGCCTACATTTTCCACTGAGTATAAGGTCATTAAATCTCTAACATTAGCACCTAAGTTTTAACTGTGTCAGTCTCTACAAACTATTACAATTCAAATAAATAACCACAAACTGTTTGGAACCAGTTTATCCTTTTAACTACTTAGCATTTGGACCCTGTTAACACAAAGCTATTTTGGGACACAATCACACCTAATAGACTGTCCTTTCTTTAAGTGTGCATGAAAAACATGTGTATGTCCTCTTAGCCTGAAATTACTTTCTTAACTGGTTTGAAGTTTATCAGTGTAGGGCAGCTGCCCTATTTTGAAAACTGTGCTTTTTCCCAGGGATTCCACTTTGTTGTATGCTTCACTTCCTGGCCTGGAAATACTTGCTCTTTTCTCTTGGAAGGCCTTGTATAAAAAGACCATGCTCTCATGAGAGATAGTTATGTCTTCAGAGTCCATAAATCAACACATCTGATCGTCACATAGTCAAAGTTTTATTCGTTCTTAACACTACTCTGATCAAATTGGCAGGAACACACACTTCTCCAGGAGAAACCCACATGCAGGATTTATACACAGTATTTCCAAATAATCTGTTTTAAAGAAGGCTTTCCATGAAGAGTACTCAAACACTACTTCATCTGTCCTGTATGTCACATTCAAATATATCTAAGAGAATAGTGGAATATAATTTTCCTTGCAAGAGCTCATGCAAGTTTTGACTCTATAATAATGTAATCTTCCAGGTGTTAGTGTTCTGTTTTGCTTACTGGTTTACCAAGCTGAGCAGGGACAAAAGTAAAACTCTCAGTCTGAAATCCTCCTAATGATTTCAAGAAGCCTAAGAAATTGGTTACATCAAGGTATGACGTCTTCTATTCACCAGCCTGCTATGACTACTTTGAAGAAGAGATTTCCTTTTGTTAGGAGCTTGATTATTCCATAGATAACCTGACTCAAAGTTCCTCAAGACGTACCACCTAGGCTTAATGACTAAGTGCTTTCTTAATATCACCATCTTCATTCAGTCTCTCAGCGATGTCATTTTCTGTCTTAAATATTGCCCATTATTACTAGTAATCCATAGATTCATTTACTCTGTTAAAAATATCCTATATCCCACACACTGATTGTACCAAAGTTTCACCCTAGAAACAACTTCTACATTTCTTCTTTTGTGACCATGTCAGTCCTTTTTTTGACATTACTGTAAATGCTTTGAAGTTATCAATAGGAGTTTCACTAGCAAAATACCCCTCTAAAAGAAAAAAATCTCTTCTGTTTTCCTTTTAAAAACAATGTATAGCCTTAGTTTTGTAATTGTCATTTAAAAATATGAGTATTCCCTGTTTATGCAAACAAATGGCATGAAAAAGGGCAAAATAGAAGAAAACAAGGTCAAAATGCTCTACTGGCACTGTTGCCTCCAGCAAGAACCATTTTGACGTCAAGAGATCAAACAGCAGCAAACACACTATTTTCAGATATGTGAATGCAGTAATATCCCCAAACAAACAAGTGTATATTTCTACGCTGTTTTGCATTTTCCTCCTTTATAAGCATTGCTATTAAGTACTTATTAATTATTTTAAAGTGATTATTATTATGCTCTGCATAATTACAATTTGTCAGATACTCAGTAAATCTTGAAAAAAGTTGAAAAAGACAAGGCTATTGCCAGTGAATAAAATGGGAGGGACCACTTTAAGTCCCTAAACACTCCTAAGTCTCACAGCAGGAACTGAAACATCCCTGAACTACAGATATTACTGACTCAAAACACAATAAAATGTACTAAACATATATTAATAAAACAAAACGTGGGTTAGGTTCTTCTCATTTTATTTATAATAACTAATTCACGTCAGTAAGCTACATTTCGGTTTTATTTGATAATAATTGTAGTGAGTATAGTATATATTAGTAGAATACAATAATTTGTTCCTCACATTTCTGAATAATTAAGACTGGCATCTAGTTCGTTTTCCTGAATATTTGCTCTCTCTCTTTTTTTTTTAAAGCTCCTTCAACAAGTATTATAGTAAACAAATGACAAAGGAAAAGGTAAGGTAAAATGACGATGACAGGTTAAAACAGTACAAGTCTGTTATAGCCACTGAAAATAAAAAATAAAAATTATAAATGCAAGCAATTGTCAGAATTAAATGTATTGCTGCACTCAGCTACATATCTCACAGTACAATCAGTGCATGAGATATAGTATATTTTTTGACAGAGTAAATGCACCTATGGATTACCAGTAATAATGGTTAGTATTTAAGACTGAAAATAACATTGCTGAGAGACCTATCTTGCAACTCCATACAATTCTCATATAACAGTATTTGCAAGTTTAGATTAAATAAATTAATTTTTAAAGACAAATAACTATCTTAGTCCTGCAATTCTGAGACAGTCACTGTTAATCTGGCTGAAGTTTTTTGCTACTTCCTGTGCTTCAGGGACAATTATTCTAAGAGCAGTTCCACTCATATTGGAAACAATAGGAAGCATTAGTCATTTTGCAGAAGTGCATCTTCGCTGAGGGCAACTGTGGCTTCAATCCCATTGAGAGCAATAGGAGATAGTAGCAATTTTGGAAGAAGGAAGTTGTCTATGGAATACTCCATAGGAGAACATTATCCATCAGCAGTGGCTGAACGAGAAAATTTCAGTTCTGAAAAACAATAACAAAAGAAAATCTTCAAGCCTTTAAAAATCTTCTATACATAGGATTTTAGTATAAAGTACAAGGAATATGTATTATTCTGTTAATATGAAATCCTATCTTTGTGCAATCTACTGAAAGTCCTAACAGATAAATGTTTACACTTACTTTAAGTCAAACTGCTCAACGTTTATGCATTGGAAATCTGGAACAACTATTTCTGCACCCCAAACTACAGGTGTGAATTTTGAGCGGATTTGTTCCATTTGTTCTCTAGGTAGCAAATAGTGACTGAAGAATCCTGCAAAACTACAGGTGAAAATTATGTTCTTAAAATGGTACTATCATTTGCTTTAAAATCTACTTAAGATATCTGCAATTAATAACCTCAATGTAAAATGCTTTAATAAAAGCTTAATATAAAATGTTTTAAATAAACTATATTAGATTGAATTAGCATTGGTATTTCCACCTCCTCCTGCCATTGTTCTAAGATCTTTCATTCTTGCTGCTGCAGGTAAACTATCCATGGAAAAAAGGCAGAGAAAACTCTTCAGCTGCTGCTAATTGTTGAAGGACCAGAGGTCAGATTGATCTAACAGACTGACCTAGAACACTAGGCATAGCTTACATTCTTTCAAAAATACAGAACTTCATGATTTTTCAACATTGTTCCTAAAGTAATTTTTGAACATTCCTGATTCAGAGCATTAAAACTCAGTCTAGAGTTCATGAAAATAATTTACATAAAAATAGCTGAAATTTCAGATTAAAAATTGTTTTAATGGAATCTAATGAATCCATTTAACCCTGACCAGAAGTTGTCACTAGGATACAGCATGAAAGCTCTTACAAAGTGTTGTCATTTTTCTATATTTTACACACTAGGTTATTATTTCCAGTAGCTCACATAACAAAATACCACCAGCAGCACTGCATACACACTTCTTTCTTAAAAACAATTACCTGTAGAAGTTTCTCTACTTATATGGTGGGATACTGACTACACATTTCAGTAACTCCCTTGATCTTTGTGCAAGAAAATGGTCTTACTCACTCTAGGCAACTGGGCTGGTTTCTTTTTCCTTTCTTTGACTTGTCATGAGCATTAGATATACAGATCCTAGAGGATAATGTCATCTGAATAGTATCTGTGCACTGCAAAGACTTTAAAGAAGCAACAGTGATGCGCAATTTCACTTACATATAATTTTAATGATTTAGAAATATACTCTCACTTCAGAATACAGTGTGTGTTTTTGAAAGATGTGTTAAGTTCATAAGAAATATTTTTAACAGAAACTGCAAACCTGAAGCTGGAGATAAGAAGACGGAATACAAAAACCCCAGGATACTATTCTAAAATAGAAGAGTTTAAGGTTAATGCAGTTGAAAAAGTTTTTTTACTTATAAATTATCCATTTTATTAAATATTTCACATAATGATAAATACAATAGACACAAATAGTCTATACAATCACCAAAAGAAAAATGAAGACAGCCCTACTGCATAACTTCTGTGACAGAAGCTGATGAAGGCTGTCTTTTCTCTATCTGGTGGGATAATATGTAAATACACCTCTCTTCCCTACTTAGCAACTAGGTACTCTTTTCAAGCCCTGTACTTCAATTATTAGAGAAACACCAAAAGTGTCAATGTTTGATGGTTTTAATTTGATCTTAGGAGAGGCTTTTTAAATTAAGCAATTGCAGTTGAACAATAATTATGCATTTATCGGAAATATGTGCAAAATTTTGATTATCTTTTCAGATACGTAAACACTAAATAAACCCACATTCCCTTAATATACAGTAGGAAAAAAAGAATACCAATGTAGAAAAGAGTGTTTTCTGACTATATTAGGAGACACAGCTGAGAGTTCAACAATAGTCAACTTCTTCTACATGAGAAGGAATCAAGCAATGATTTATAAATACTATAATATAAAATCAAAATCAACTATATAAAGGGAAAATGTAATACAACATCAAGTTCAACATAAAGTTGCTCAGTGCATATAATTACACCAATTACATTTAGAAATTGTATTTACTTGCTAAGAAAGAAATAAGATTAAAAGGCAATTGTATAAAATGACACCACACAACTTTCTCATTCAGTCTTACTGAATATGGAATTATAGCATGATAATATTTTAACTACTTCAAAAGAAAGGCCATCAAGTTCCAATTCAAAACACCAACAAAATAAAACATGCAATTTTCATACTTCTTGCTTTTCAGTGTGCAACAAAAACATTTAGCTATTATAAGAAGCCTTTTGATTTGTGATATACTGGTTTCAGAGTAATCTAGAAAGGGAGGTCAAATACACCTTCCTGATATAGTTACTAAAATTAATTTTTTTGCAAATTCATGAACAAAACCACATTACAGACGGTGGATCAAATTAATTTCTCAGGAATGTCTGAAGAATTACAATGTCCTCACTTCAGATTCACTCAAGGGTGGTATTTCAATAGATCAGAGAGGGAGACTGTGAGAAGGATGCACCACGTCTTCATAGGATCAGATTTTCAAAGCTTTATGTATGCCTATCTCCTCTTGTGATAGATTGTTAAATCATCCTAACAATCTTTTAAAGTCTGAAACCATGAAAGTAAAGACAGAAGAAAAGAGTATCCAAATATATTTTTGAGAATGAAAAAAAAATGAGATGCAAAATTTGCTTTTGCATACCAAATAATGTTTTGCATATTTAGCTTCCATTTAAAACCAACATTTTCAGACATATCTCAATTCTTAGCTGCCTATATATCAATACATACAAGTATAGGTATTTCTTTCTGAATGGCTGCCCAATAAAGCTCAAAATAAAATCTAAGATTTTTCAAGTTGCTCTGGTATAAGACATCTAAAACAAACCATATAGAAATTTAGACTTGTATTACAGCAGATGTGACAAGTTTATTTTGTGAGATTTTTTACCTCAACACAACCATCAGGAATCAACTTTTTCTTCAAGTTCTCTAGTGTACCAATGATCTGTTCCACTTTAAATTCTCTGTCAGCATTTGGATATCTTTCAAATTATGGAAAACATGCCAATCTAGATCCTGGTCTAAAGGTGCCACACATTGACAATCTAAGCAAAGAAAACAACAGCAAAAGGAATTCACCTAAAGGAAATATTTTATTTAAATATACTAAAACATGTAATAGTGATTTTGATTTTTTTTTTTGTTTATAAAGTTAAATTTCTAAGTGGAGTTAGGTTTTGAAGACCAAATTTTGTAATCTAAAAAAATTTTCAAAGGAAACTTGTTGATATAAAACCAAACATAAATCTTTTCCTTTCCTCCCAGCCAGGAAATGCACCAAACCTAATGTTTTCCACAGAGAATTCCATCTGTGTCATTCTTGCAATTTCCAATGCAGAATATTTTGACAAAAAAAAAATCCCGAGTTCTACATTTTAGGCTTCCTCCGTTTAGATGCTCTTCTTCAGAAATACAACTGAGAATAGACTAGACTGGTGAAATCAGCACACGATTCAGAAATGCTTCTTTGTGACGCAGGCAGATAAAAAGAAACATTCTTGATTTTCCCCTCAAAAAACCCTGATGTTCCAGGTTAATACACCTGCAATTTTCAAAAAATGCTCTTTCTGTCAGCAGTAAATCATGAAGCAGGGAAGAATTACAATATACAAAAGGAGCAGATGCCATTGCCATATTCCCTGGAGGTGATATTGAGGTAATGGGGATAGATTAGATGACCTTTGGAGCTCACTGCTAGCCTTATTTCCTACAGACTATGATATCTTCACCAAGTTCCAGAGAGAAGACAGATAACAGCTGATTTCTTTGGGAAGGTATTAGTTAGAGTACAACCACAACAGAGTCACTGCAAGAGTAAACGGATATATCATTCCCCATAACATAACTACTGACATTTCAAGAGAGACACGCGAAGCCCAAGCAAGGCATTTCAGAAGATAACAGAAAGTATGGAGTGATGTCAGTAATGAATACCTGAAATTTTATGTTGCATTCAAGTTGCTTAAGTGTTATTGGTTATTAACTTTTGGCTGAGAGAATGATGCATTTTGGAGATTTGGAACTTTTCAGTGGCTTACTTTTCAGAGATGCCAAGACTACTGAAAAGGATTAGTAAAGTACATGTTTTTACCAAAGAGCATAATTACTCATTCCAGTACAGCAGACATGCTACACGACCAATATATCTCCTAGGTTGATTTGGACTCTGTGTAAGCTCCCTTCCCAGGTTGTTGTGGAAGTATTTTGTCTATCGAGTAAAAGAAGTATTACTTCTCTCTTTAGAAGTTTAACAGAGTTTAGTGATCTGACTTTGGCTAGACATCCTCTGGACACTCCTTACATCCTTTGTCTTCAAACCTCCTGATCCTGGAAACTTACTTGAATGCAATTCTCTATGAAGACATGTTTTGTCTCTCCAGGCTGCTGTACCAGTCTTGCCCAAATTGGAATGACTTTCTCCTCCTGATAGTAGAGAATCCTTGTGAAGGTATGGCCAAGCATGGAAAATAGCTCCAGAGGCTGTCACTTTTAGGAAGAGGCAATGCAATTGATTTTGTATACCTCTGAAATTGTTCTTAAAGTGGGAAGCCTGTAGGCAATTTAATTGTTCTTATTTAAATCACAATTGAATACAGAAATATTACATTGCCCCAAAAGATTTAAATTGTTTTTGCTGCAGTTTGTTCATTGGAAAATTTATTATATTTTCTGTTTAGCAATATTGCATTAGCCATTCATAAGACTCATACGGTCCACAAACATTTGTGGTTTTGAACAGCATTATGATACTTTAATTGTAACATCTTTTTATATATGTGTGAATAGACAAGCTAACACCTCTATATTGTACTAATACTATCGGTAGTAATACAATATGATAAGATAGAAAAACTGCAAAAAGTGATAAGTTTACTGTATGACAGTAAAAAGAAATGCCATTTCTACCCATTCCAGCACAGCTGCACCAGCTGTTGCCAGAAACGTGTCTTGCTTGCTTTCCTGGCTAATAACTTGTATGCTGCTTAGGCCACCAGTGACCATACAATATATTTTACTATTATACAAATATTTTATTAATACACCAAGCTTTCTGAAAGGTGACTTGATTGCTTACAAAGATCAACTACTACCTATGCATGCCAAAGCAAAACTTGAAGCCTTATTCACAAATTTACCATTCTATTTCAGTGACTCATGACCATATAATATCTTCACTTAAGACATTAAAAAAGGCAAAACAAATACAGCATGAAACAACGATAGCTGTTTTCTGTGTGAAGTATTTACAGGGTATGGTTGTCTACATGGCTGTTACCTGTGCACTGCTGCGATTAAAGTGGAACCTTCTCCAGCAATACTGAAGGATAACTTCAGTAAGTTAGCCTTCGCTAACGCCACCTTGGCATAAATGTAAGGGGATAGGAGGAAAATTACTCAGGGCAGAAAGCTCACAAAACACTCTGGTTTAGATGAAATACATTGGCTAGCCTGATGCACAGGCAGACTGATGAGGAAGAATGTTACAAACTGAAGTGAGGAGCTGCTGGTTTTACCTTGCAGTGCATACCACTCCCTATACAAAAGTAACGTAGGCTCCATGTGTTTGAACCTGACTCTTCAGAACTAGGTTGATTCGCAGGGATGGGGTTGGTATTGGGATCAATGATGTTTAACAACTTTGTTGGAGACATGGACAGTTGGAGTCAGTGATCCCTCAGCAAGTCTGCTGATGACACCAAGCTGTATGGCATGGTTGACACACTGGAGGGACCATCCAAAAGGACCCTGAGAAGCTTGAGAGCTGGGCTGATGCCAACCTTAGGAAGTTCAAGACCAAGTGCTAGGCCCTGCACATGGGTTGGGGCAAACCCAAGCACAAATACGGTCTGAGAATGGATTAAGACCAGCCCTGAGAAGAAGGACGTGGACGTGCTTACTAATGAGAAGCTCAACATGAGCTAGCAATGTGTGCTTGCAGCCCAGAAAGCCAACTGTGTCCTGGGCTCCATCAAAAGAAGCACGACCAGCAGGTCGAGTGAGGGGATTCTCTCCCTCTACTCTACTTTCATGAGACCCCACCTGAAGTACTCCATTCAGCTCTGGAGCCCCAGATATAAGGAGAACATGGACCTGTTGGATTAAGTCCAGAGGAGAACCACAAAGATGATCAACGGGCTGGAGCACTTCTACGAAGACAGGCTGAGAGAGTCAAGGTTGTTCAGACTGGAGAAGAGAAGGCACTGGGGAGACCATACAGCAGCCGTCCAGTACCTGAAGGGTCCTACAAGAAAGCTGGAGAGGGGCGTTTTTCAAGGGCATGTAGTGATAGGACAAGGGTTGATGGCTCTAAACTAAAGAGGGTAGTTTTAGATCAGATATAAGGAAGAAATTCTACACTATGAGGGTGGTGAAGCACTGGAACAGATTGTCCAGAGAAGTTGTGGATGCCCCATCCCTGGAAATGTTCAAGGCCAGGTTGGATGGGACTTGGAGTGACCTGTTCTGGTGGAAGGTGATCCTGCTCAGGGCACAGGGCGTGGAGTTAGCTGATCTTTAAGGTCCCTTCTAACCCAAACCATTCTATGATTCTATGTTGTGCACTCATAGTCCCTACTCACATGCAGAAGGACTCCATTCATTCCAAGTATCACCACACACTGATGTTTTAAAGTTATATTCTCTAAACCTTGAAACTAATTTGCTATCTTATTCTCAGCCAGACAAATAAACTTCTAGTGCTTATTCTTTCACTGTTGCTTCCAGGGAAAACACCACCTGCCCACTTCCTCTATTACAACTCTTCCAGGTTCATGCCAAACCCCCAACAGAAAAGACTCTTCCCACACATATGTTTGACAGCCTCTTGTTTACAAAACACATCTTGCATCACTCCACAGCTATTTTCAACCATTTACTTCCATCCGCCTTATGAGAAATGGCAGTTCCCATGACCTCAAATCATCTGTTGATAATTATGCATTGCCATGTTTTCTTCCCTACAAACACGGAATTATATAGCTCCTCTAATACCATTTAATATCTTCATTTTTCATCTTCTTTTAAACAATGTCAATAAGTTGCAAATTGCTGTCTCATAAATGTCATCCGTGTAGGGATCACAGTCTTAATTCCTTGTTATTTTTCCTATAGCCACCTTATCCTTTTACTGTTGTATTCCACAACCCTTTGGACTAAGCGTACAGGAATGAGAGAACTAAACCCAGTCTATAAGTTACTTAAACTCATGCCTGCTAAGTTGAAGCCTTTGTCTGACATTAATAAGCATACCGAAAAAAATCTTTGTTATGCACAAAGATTTGCTTAGCTAAGTTATTGTCTAGTAAACTGTCTCAGGGAAGCCTAGCACAAGTCTGACAAGTAGTCTACTCTTCTTCTAGAAAACACACTCAAGTGCACACATAGCCCTTTTTGAGGGGGAAGAGTAGGGACAACAGCAATGACTCATCTTAAAAATCTGTCCTTTTGTGCAATTTGGATAATATTTTTAACATTTGTGACAAGTATTGACAACTTCACAGTTATTGTTAATGTGAAAAGAGAATAAAATGTCTCTAGACATTCTCTTAGATTTATCTGTTTGTGAATAAGTTTCAGATATTACTAGAACACTTCAGAGAATGCTAGTTGACTATAATAAAAAGTACATTTAGGTCAGGAATTTTGCAATGTACTGAATGGAAGGTGTCAACACCATGAGCTCATAGCCTTAATCATTCCCAGTTAGGTCTTACCTTAAGTTGTTCTGGCATATTGCCCATATTTTATCAATGATCAGAAAATAGCATTTTAATAAAAATAACATGTGTAGTGTAATATACATATTTTTGCAAGCTATTTTGCTTGCATACACTAAAAATGTACATACAAACCTCTTGATTTTCCTTAGTCATTTTTCTGAAATGCTAAATAAACATGACTGAAAACAAGAAATCTTCTATAAATGCATTTTAACACTGCATATGAATTAGCAGTTTAAAAGTGATTTCTCTATGCTCACATTTAACAGCATATTGCCAGGCTTAGATACCACCGACGTAAGCTCAGTAGTTAGTCCAAGCTAATGTCAACTTACACAGACAGGAATTGAGGGCAATCATCCAGCCTCAAAGGAAGATAGATGTGGAAGAATTTTGCCTGCCAAAATAGTAACATCCCCAATACGAGCATATGAGAAGGCACCCTGATGACATGCATCACCCTTACTCTAGAACTTCCCTGTCAATGAAATTATCTCAGCCAATTATTTATGTTGCATTTTATACAGCTATGCAGCACAAATTAACAAAAGTGGAGGAGAAAAAACACAAGCCACTGTATTGAGCTTTCAAAATAAAATAAAATTTCTGCATAATGAGGGATGTCACTAGCTTTCTATATGTTGAAACTCCTTCTTCTGTCTCCTGAAGCCGAATGTTCCTGGAGTGTTTTTCCTGTTTGAAAAGTGATGCCAAATTCATTGATCTGTTTTTAAGTAACAGATATTAATATACAGAGGATTTTACTTCTATGCTTATTTACTGAGGCCACTGTGATTAAACTGTGTAAAAACACACATTTCACACACATGAATCGGTGCAGATCGGCAGCAGGGATGGTAAGTTCTGCAGCCAAGTGCTAGATCGAGGCAGACAGGTGGTCCCTGGAGCAAGGGAAGCCCAGATGGGAGCTAGGGGCAGGCAGGTCCTGACTCCTGGAATTGGCAGCTCCCACGTGGGCGGCTGATGCAGAGAAGGCATTCCTGGAAATATCCATGGGAGATTTAAATGGCCCCAAAGGGGCATGCGACACAGGAGCACAGTGAACCAGAGTGGCATGTCAGAAGGGGGTGGCGGCAGTTTGCGTGAGCAGTTCACACAGGCAGGGTGAGCAGGCAAGGGCATGGGCAGGGTGCTAGACCTCGGCCAGAAGTACCAGGGAACCATGGTGTCCACTAGACAGAAAATTAAGGCCTCTCCAAGCTCTGCACCAGCCACGACTGATGCAGCCTCCCACAGAGAGCCCCAGTGGGTGCATGCTCCCAGCCAGATGCTGGCCTGCAGGGCTTGTCCCTCTTGCACTGGTATCAGAAACCAGTGGGGAATTCAGACACTGTGGGAGTCGTGGAGGAACTCCTCTGCTTGGTCATAGAAATCAGGGAGGAGGTGAGCAGGCTGAGGACCATCAAGGAGTGTGAGAGGGAGTTTGACCACTGGAATAACACCTTATACTCCCTGTCTCAGACCCAGCAGGCAGGCATGCCTTGTACAACAGAGGACTACCCATCCTCTCTCTAATCAGCTGAGGAGATAAATTTAGGAGACAGAGGGGAATGGCAGTAGGTCCCTGCCTGACACAGCAGGTGTGTCTTCCCTGTGTCAACCTCAGCCTCCTGGGTTCCCTTGCACAATAGATATGAAGTGGAACCAAACCTCAATATGGATGATGGTTATCACAGCCTAGAAACATTCTCTAGTATATGACACCTCAAGCCATCCATCAAAACAGCTTCTGTAAAGAAGAAAAGATGGGTCATTGCCATAGAGGACTCCCTCTGAGGTGGCAGGCCAAAGGGCCTCACTAGCACAGCATCCCTCACACACTGGAGTGCCATTCCCAGGCTTTTTTCTATCAAGCCTGGTTTTGTCCCCATCCCCCTTCACATCTAATTTAAAGGTCTGTTAATGAGCCCTGCTAACTTTTTGGTAATTACCCTTTTACCCCTTGGGGACAAGTGTACCCCATCCTTGGACAGCAAGCCTGGTGCTGTGTAGGCCTACTCATGATCAAAGATCCCAAAGTTTTTCTCCTCACACCAGGTTCAGGGCCAGGTATTTATTTGATGGCTTTTTTTACTCCTTCCCTCATCATTCCCTGTAATAGGAATGACAATGAAGAACACAACCTGTGCCTCCGATCCCTTCACATTTGTCCCAAGGCCCTGAAGTCTCTTTGAATTGCCCTCAGGTTTCTTGTTGTGTTTTCATTACTGCCTACTTGGCAAATTGATAGTCGATAATAATCTGTGGGCCTGACTTGAGTTTGAAGTTTTCTTTCCACATCTCTAATCAAGGCCTCAGTTAGGCAGGAGGCTTCCCTATGTAATGGGTCCAGTCTGCAGATCAGCCTTCTGTTCCCTTCAGAAGGAAGTGGGGGATAGCGCTCGAAGTGGCAGAAAAGATGCAAAGGTTATTGGTGGGTTAGAAACTACAGTGAGTAGTCACTTAGGAATTAGGACTCTTCCCCCATGAGCATGGTGGAATCAACAGCCCAACTGAAGCACACCTACACCAATGCATGCAGCTTGGGCAACAAGCAGGATTTACCACAAAGAGTTGTGGTAAATGGAGTTCAATCCAGTTGAAGGCTGGTCACAAGTGGTGTTCCCCAGGGCTTGGTGCTGCGTCCAGCTCTGTTCAATATCTTTATCAATGATCTGGACAAGGGGATTGAATCTACCCTTAGTAAATTCACGGATGGCACTAAGCTGGGAGAAAGGGTCAACCTGTTTGAGGGTAGGGAGGCGCTATAGACTGGATTGATAGGCTGAGGACAACAGTATGAAGTTCAACAAGGCCAAGTGCTGGGTTTTGCAATTGGGAGACAATAACCCCAGGTAGCACTACAGACTTAAGGAGCAGCTGAGGGAACTGGGGTTGTTTAGTCTGGAGAAGAGGAGGCTGGAGGGAGATCTTATCACTGTCTACAGCTACCTGAAAGGAAGTTGTAGTAAGGCGTGTGGTGGCCTCTTCTGAGCGACAGGCAACAGGATAAGAGGAAATGGCCTCAAGTTGGCCAGGGCACGTTCAAATTAGACATCAGGAAAAATTTCTTCATCGAAAGGGTTATCGGGCACTGGAACAGGCTGTCCAGGGAGGTGGCTCTGTCACTGTCCCTAGAGGTATTTAAAAGATGAGTAGATGAACTGCTTAGGGATATGGTGTAGTATGGGATAGGTATAGTTGGACTTGCTGATCTCAAAGGTCTTTTCCAACCTAGCAAATCCAAGATTCTATGATTCTATGAAATAGCGAAGCAGAATGGAAGTATACTGTTTCAGAAGATTTATGACACATCCTCCATGTATCAAAATACTGCACAAGAAAGGCTTTTCACAATGTTTTTCTGGATGTCAAAGATAATCCAGCCAAGCTTATGATTAATTTTTACACAAGATGTTACTAAAAGATTAAGACTGTTGTGATATCCAGGGTGTGAAAGTTAACGTAGTTCACTCACAACAAATCTGCCTTAAGATGATGTAATCCAGTACTGAGTCTCCTAATTGCTTAGCTTTTGCCACAGGCCATAAATGTGTCAGTTCTCTCTTCTTGATTGCTACTGTAGTATAGTGATAAAACAAGTAGAACACAAGTGGCTGTCTGACGCTTTGGTTACTAGTCACAAGTGTTAAAAACAGATTAAAAGTTATTGAAAGGTTATTAATTGTAACTGAAGTGAACGAAAAAAGGACGATGCTGGTCTTCATGGACTATAGGTCAGGCTTTAAAAGTTTAATATGCAATAGGATACTATTGTATCCTCCACTTTAAGAAATGCAATTATTTAATAACAACCAACCTCTTTCCACTAGACATAAATTGATACAAACAACTAAGATAAACTTAAATAAACAGGAATGTCTGGGGAGAAGGTGCATAACCTCAGTACTCATTACAAATGAAAGAATTATTAGTCTTAATGTACAGTTGAGCACTATGAACTCTGAATTTCTAACGCTTTTCTGGTAAAATGCTTATGTCTTTTCCTCCAGTTCTCTCTTTTACAATAGCCTCTCAGAATTGACAAAAATCTCTGCTAGAACCAGGGTTTTATAGTCTTGAGGCAAAATCCTGGTCCATTGTTATCAGTGTTTCAAACTGATAGTGCTAGACCAGTGTCATTGAGCTAAGGTGTTCGAGCGTGTTCCCACTCTGGACCACTGTTACTTGTTTACATATAAATCCACAAGGAGAAAACTGTGATTTCCAATGTACTACTACACACTGCTATTCTATATGCTATATTCAACCTTTTAGATTAGTGATGTCCAATGAATAAGAGGTATAAGTTTTTCTTTAAAATGAAAACCAATATTACCTACACCACAGCCAAGTTGGAAAAAAAAAATGATTCTGACTAAGTAGTCACGGATAGTAAACACTATGGATCAAAATCCTAAAGGATTCTTTACCGTTATGTGCAAGAGACAATCAAGTTACACTGGAGAACAGCAAAACTAACCTCCCATAAAGTCCTATCACTAAAGTGAAGGGGAGAAAAAAATGCTGTCTTTTCATTAGGGACTGGCATCACATGACATTTATCAACAGCATAAAACTGCTAGTTCTAAAAGTTCATGGAATTTCTAAAACCATACTAAAATGTCTTACTTGGAAAATCATTAGGAGAGTCAACATAGCAAAGTGACACATTGAATCTCATCTGGAAAGACAGAGATTGGTTGTGGAACTAAAAATCAGAGTTTAGAGTCAAGCTATCATGAGTCGACACTTTTGTTACAAGAATGATGGCATATAGCCCAAACTCAAATACAAATCTGACATTTGTTCAAGATCGATTTCACAATCTGAAAATAATTCTAAGCTAAATCAGAGTGAGAAAAGCATTTGAACACAGAAACGCTCACAGGAAATGAAAGTTGTTTAGGATTCTTGTTTCTAATGCCATAAAATTATTTTTCCAAATCTAAGAAAAATCTACATTAGATTAAAAAAAAGGTTAAAAAACCTTAATATTTCAAGAAGACACTGCAGGTAGAAAATGGGTCAAGTTTGTGTGAGAAGCAAATAGATGCAAAAATAAATCAATTGTTGGAAGGTTTAAGAATAATTTAAATGAGTTTCAAGACATACTAGGAACAACAGAGGATCTATAAATCGTATCCATCACAAATCGTGCAGAAGAGGTTGAAAAGTTCAATAAATAATTATTTTCTGCATTTGGGAAATAAAGCAGGATAACCTGCTCTGATCAAGTGATCAGGATACACTTCCTTTTCAACAGTATCTCAGGAAGATATTCAACAGCTACTACAGTCAGATATTTTTTCAATCAGTATACATATGGCTAACTTGTAGCTAAGAGTTTTATGATAGCCTAGCAGTTCCTTGCACAATTAATGCTGATTTCCAACATACCTCAAAATACAGAGAAGTTCCTGACGGGTGGATGAAAGCTAGTACTATATTAATAGTCAACAAATGGCAAATAAAAAACCCCAGGTAGCTCTGACAACTTGATACTGGTCCTAGAGACAGTAATGGAATGCTGTTACAAGACTGAGCCAACAAGGGAGGGTGCCCTCCTGGACCTGCTGTTTGTGAATAGAGAAGACCTTGTCGGGGATGTGATGGTTGGAGGACGCCTGGGACAAAGAGATCATGAGATGATAGGGTTTTCAGTTCTAGGTGAGATGAAGAAGGGGATTAGCAAAACATTCACATTAAACTTCCAGAGGGCAGACTTTGGACTGTTCAGAAGGCTGGTTGGCAAAGTCCGATGGGAGAGAGTCCGTAAGGGCAAGAAGCCCATGAGGGTTGGGTGCTCTTCAAAAATGAAATCCTACCAGCTCAGGAGCAAGCCATCCTTATGTTCCAGAAGAGGAGCCGGCAGGAGAAAAAACCAGCTTGGTTGAGTAGGGAGATCTTGAGAGACATCAAAAAGAAGAGGAATGTCTGTGAGCTTTGGAAGAAAGGACAGGGGTCTTGGGTGGACTACAGGGACGAAGTGAGAGCGTGCAGGGAAAAAATCAGGAGGGCTAAGGCCCAAGTAGAAATCAAATTGGCTAAGTCTGTGAAAGATAATAAAAAATCTTTCTACAAATACATTAACAAGAAGAGGAGGACTAGGGAGAATATTCAGGCCCTATTGGATGCAGAAGGAACAACAGTGACAAGGAATGAGCACAAGGCTGAGGTACTTAATGCCTTCTTTGCCTCAGTCTTTAACAGTAAGGGAAGTTGTTCCCCCTGTGTACAAACCCAGGAGTCAGAGGAGCAGAATGAGGCTCCCATGATCCAAGAGGAGATGGTTAGAGACTTGCTTGCCCAGCTAGACACCCACAAGTCTGTGGGGCCAGATGGGATCCACCCAAGAGTATTGAAGGAGCTGGCGGATGTCCTTTCCAAACCCCTTTCCGTCATCTTCCAGCGGTCCTGGCTGACTGGGGAACTTCCACTGGACTGGAGGCTGGCTGATGTTGTGCCCATCTACAAGAAGGGTTGCAGGGAGGATCCAGGGAACTACAGACCTGTCAGTCTGACCTTGGTGCCAGGGAAAGTCATGGAATGGGTGATCTTGAGTGCTATCATGAAGCACATGCAAGAGAACCGGGTGATCAGGCCCAGTCAACATGGGTTCATGAAAGGCAGGTCTTGCCAAACTACCCTGATCGCCTTCTATGACAAAGTGACTCGACTACTGGATGAGGCAAAGGCTGTGGATGTAGTCTTCTTGGACTTCAGTAGAGCCTTTGACACAGTTTCTCACAGCATTCTGCTTCAGAAACTGTCAGCCTCTGGCCTGGACAGGCACACGGTCTCCTGGGTTGAAAACTGGTTGGATGGCCGAGCTCAGAGAGTGGTGGTCAATGGAGTTAACTCCAGCTGGAGGCCAGTTACAAGTGGGGTTCCTCAGGGCTCGGTACTGGGTCCAGCCCTGTTCAATGTCTTTATCAATGACCTGGATGAAGGCACTGAGCACACCCTTAGCAAGTTTGCAGATGACACTAAGCTGGGTGGAAGCGTTGATCTGATGGAAGGTAGGGAGGCTCTGCAAAGGGACCTGAACAGGCTAGACTGCAGGGCTGAGACCAATGGCACGAGGTTTAACAAGGCCAAATACCAGGTCCTGCACTTGGGGTACAAAACCCTATGCAGTGCTACAGACTAAGAGAAGTGTGGCTAGAAAGCTGCCTGGAGGAGAAGGACCCGGGGGTGTTGGTTGACAGCCAACTGAACATGAGCCAGCAGTGTGCCCAGGTGGCCAAGAAGGCCAATGGCATCTTGGCTTGTAATCAGAAACGGCGTGACCAGCACGTCCAGGGAGGTGATTCTCCCTCTGTACTCGGCACTGGTGAGACCGCACCTTGAGTACTGTGTTCAGTTCTGGGCCTCTCACCACAAGAAGGATGTTGAGGCTCTGGAGCGCATCCAGAGAAGAACAACGACACTGGTGAGGGGCCTGGAGAACAAGTCTTATGAGGAGTGGCTGAGAGAGCTGGGGATGTTTAGCCTGGAGAAGAGGAGGCTGAGGGGAGACCTTATTGCTTTCTACAGCTACCTGAAAGGAGGTTGTGGAGAGGAGGGAGCTGGCCTTTTCTCCCAAGTGACAGGGGACAGGACAAGGGGGAATGGCCTCAAGCTCCGCCAGAGGAGGTTTAGACTGGACATCAGGAAAAAATTTTTCACGGAAAGGGTCATTAGGCACTGGAACAGGCTGCCCAGGGAGGTGGTTGAGTCACCTTCCCTGGAGGTGTTTAAGGGACAGGTGGATGAGGGGCATGGTTTAGGGATTGTTGGGAATGGTTGGACTCAATGATCCAGTGGGTCCTTTCCAACCTAGTGATTCTATGATTCTATGACTTTGATTAAGAAGAAATTCAAGAAGGACCATATAATCAATGCCAGTCAGTACATCTTTATGCCTAATAGAGATTGTGCTGGTGAAGCTTCTGTAAAGCAATAAATATCAGGATCCTAAAATTATCCTGACAAAAATTCAGCATGGCATAAAAAAAAAGGTCTAAAAATGGAAGTTACTATGCAGAACATATACTTCTCCTGAGATCCGGGGGTGGTGTATTTCTGACCGTATACCATTTAACATCTGCATCTGAAAACATAAAAACATTACAGATAAAACATGTAGATAGCATAAAAACTGATGTAGAGGATAATCTTGAAGAACAGCTCAATGGTACAGTGTGGTCTGGATTTCTTGATAATCTGGATGCATGCAAGCAATCTGTGGTTCAATACCACCAAATGTAAAATGTAAAATCCCACATTTAGGAAAAAAGAATTCTGTAAATGCTCTGTGATGGGAGACTCAGTTCTCTAAAGTGTTAACACATTCCTATTTGTGGCGAGAGAATATTGCCTGTAAAAGAAGGCATTACATTTCCTTTGTAGCCAATATGGCTGCTAGTAAATAGCAGCATCAGGGCTGACTCTGCAATTCAAGAGATTTCGGAGAAGAATTACGAGATTTATTAAAGAACTGTTTAAAGAGAAACATAAAAGGAGATTTATTAATTCTGCTTATACAACAGAAGTTGAGGAGGCAGCCTACTGAGAAGGTACAAGCACCTACATAGGAAAAAAAACTGGTAGCAGAGGTCTCTAATTGAAAAGGCAAAATTTTAATAAGATTCATCACCTGGAAGCTGAAACTAACAAACAAACAAACAAAAAAATCAAATGTGAATTTGTCAACACTGAGACAGTAACTGCCAATTATTTTGGTGGGTTGTATAACAAGGAAAATTTCATTAGCATTTTTGAACATGTTTTGATTTTCTTCAAAGGAAACTCAGGAAATTCCCAGTCTTAGAGGTTTAAATGGGCAGTTGAACTGACTGCCCACAAAAGTTCCAAGAAAATGTGAACACAGTGGAAGGCAGCACGGCCTAGAAAGCAGAGCACCTGATTAACAGACAGAACAACCCACCGCTCTTAGCAGTTTCCCCTAGGTAGCATGGTCTCAGTTAATTCAATCCTCTGGTCTCACATTTCCCTTTATAATTTGGAGACAACAGTGCTTTTAAAATGTTATATTTGTACAATTTTCTTATTTATAACTAATACTCTGGCCTTGTGAATACTTGAATTGGTCCAAAATGCAGCATCTCCTCTCCTCAAAATCAATACTTCCACTAAAAATGTCTTCTATTAAAATGGTCTGAAAGGGAGTGCACATTTATACCCAGCCCTCAGAAATAAATATTTAAAGTATTTTATGGAAGTGACCAAAGCAATTCAAAATTCCTTGCTCTTTGTCTAGTGGCCAAAATCTCCACTAGATAGTTGCATTTTTCTCAGCAATATCCGTTATTTATGTGCTAAACTGGGAAATATCTTACACACACAGAGCTTAAAGATTCACAATTCATTTACAACTGCTTAAACCAGAAAAACTATGGCACATAGTTTGCCGCAATGGCCATTCTGCAAGTCATTGATCTTCAAATTGTACTCATCATAGGCTGCCTGCATCTGACTACAGTTGCATCCATTTGGGGGTTAATGCTTACTACAGCATGGCATGAAATATTTCAGATATCAGATTAGGATAAAGAATGGATGATACCAATTGTAAATATTATTGCTTATAAACATGCAATTCTTAAAATCTAATTTTACCATGGCAGACAGATGTTTCAAATCCTTTGATGGCTTTTTTTCCTGATCTGGGCATGATCACTTTTTGCTGCTCTGGCAAACAAAACTATTTCCTGTGGAAAAATAATACCATTGCTTCGAGTACTAGTTGATATACTCTAAATGGCAGTCAATCTCTTGTGTGTTATCCTGCTTGTAGTTTGTAGAATAATGTCTAAAAACTGCAGGTGATTGCTCATTTATTTTTTTTAAATCACTATCCTTAAAAGAGATGAAGAATTCTTACTGAGAGAAAATAGTAGTTGAGAATTTAAAATTCAAAGAAATGGCACCAACACTTTCAAAACGAATGCTTGACATCAGGTTCTAAATACAGGTTAAGTACCTAATCTGGTGCATAAACATGGATTTAGATGTAGGAGTTTAACCTTTGGTATTTAGAAGGAAATATTCTAGCCACAACCTTTAAATGCTATTTAATATTAACAAATATTAAAAGTCACAGGCATGCAAATTTTAACACCTACATGTTGACAGCTTCAATTTATTTCTAGTAATAGGGGGTTTTGTTCACATTAAGGTACAAACTTGAAGTCAGCTAGCTTACTTCACTTTCATTTCTTTAGTTCCTTCTACAACAGACTAGCAGCCAACCCACTACAGCAAAATGTCTTTAAAGTATCACATAGTTTTAAAAGAACGACTTCATCATGATATCCTGCTCACTTGCTTCAATAGCCTAGGGCAATTTAATTACGGGAGACTTCATCTTAATTCCTATTCCTTTCTCTTTTCCCCCTTTTCCACATCTATCACAACCCATTTGGATTGGAATCAAAGATTACATAATGTTTACAAGACTGTACAAGCTGAATACACCTTTCCTAATCTGAAATGGTTTCAAAACCATTGTAATGTTTGTACAGGTGGGATTGGAACTTGCCATCCAGAGCTTTGGAAATCAACTACTGAATAAATTCTTAAACTTTCTAAGTGCTTTATGTTATCAATAGCCACAAGAAATAATGTCACTTAATACAAATCAAACAGAGTTAAAGACCTTTTTTTAGCAACAATTGCTTAGAGCAGCAAAAAAAAAAAGAAAAAGAGAGAAAAAGTAGGCAGAATCACCGAGAGCCGTACTGCTGAACTCTGCAGAAGGCTCCTACAAATAAATATTTCAAACCTTTATATGAATATTTTAAGCATGACAACTACACATAAACACACAGCCAAAGTGCTCAAATCCACTCAAGAAAGACTATTAAGTCATCAACCTGCTCCTGACAGGATCCACTGAATATGGCAACAGTGAGAAGTCAGGAGACAGTTGGAATCATTTCAAGACTGCTAATTTAACTTGTCTTAAAACCAACCAATGCTCAACGTGTCATCATCAATGTCATCTCATCGCAGTCTGAAAAGCCTTCGACCTAAAGCAAAAAGGTCCCCAAGTGCCACCCTTCTTGTCTACTGGTTGAAAATCTAATTGGTTCTGCTGACAGGCTTGGGAATTGGTAGGAAGGCTGTTCAGTTAATCTCCGAGGGCCAGCAAAGAGCTCAGTATCCATCTCTGAGCTTTGCTCCCTGGCTGTCGTAAAATGACTCTGATGGTAGTGCAAGCTCTTATGCTTCAGCTGTCTTCTGACTTCTGTTAAGTCAAATTCAATAAAGTTTGTCACTCAATAATCTGAGAGCTACCCAACAAAACCTCTTTGATCAATAACAGCTTGCCTGCTTGCGCTGAGGAAGGTGACCTATTAAAGATTAAAAACACACCTGCTGCTTGCAGCACAGAACATCTTTTTTTACTTTTAAATAAAAATTCATCCATTAAAATGAGTTTAACTGCTACAACTATATATAAATATTACATGCCAGAAAGCTAAAATAAGATTAAAAGAAACATTTTAGCTGTAGTACAGTGCTTTTGTTAAACTTAAATTTGAGTCATCGCTTTTTTTAAAATCAGAAAGGCCTCAACCAGAAAGGCCTTTCACCACCCACATGTAACTTTTACTTTAGTCTTCTCTGTATACTCTACCTTTTAAAAAATTTTCTGCCTGCTAATAGCATACAGCTCTGCTTTAGTGAAAGTCTAGTAATCTGATTTTTTTCTACCTATTTGCTTATGCCAGAACTCAAATATTCATATTGCCAGGAAATGCAAATTAAAATTTGAAGTATAAACATCTTCACTTCTGTTTGAGAAATTTCCTTGAACTGCAGATCCAATTTTTCAGAAGCTATGGCCAATGCGTGCTTTACAAAGCCCCAAAATGAAAAACTATAGGCAAATTGAACTGCATTGCATAAAGACCTACAAGTGCATCTTTATTTATATGTTCACATGTTCAACACTTTTAAGGCAGAACTACTACAAGTGCCTTAAATTTAGAAACATTTGATAAGTGTATATTTTGATGAAGATGCTAGTGTTTATTCTATAGGGAATACTGCAGTTAAAAGTAGATATCCATGTTATTTTCCAAACTGCACAGAAGTTTCAGATTTGGCCACCTGGAACTGGCTGGTTTTCTGTTAGATTTATTCTTAATTATTTGAGATACCTTACCCAGATGTTTAACACAAAAAAAAACCAAATAGGAGAAGGATATTGGAAAACAAAGCATTCAATTAAAGGAGTAGTTCTTATTAATAAACCACTGAAGGATTAATGATCTCACTGAAGGAGAAATCATATGTAAGTAAATTTGACTGAACCATCAGCGCCTTTTCGGAATGGGTTATCAATCTCCCAGAAAATCACACAGTCTCTCAAAGCAGTATATGCAAGATACATGATGTAAGCAGTATACCTCTTGATTGTCATGCTTTGTTTAATCTAGTGTCCTTCATGCATTCATTTAAGTAAGTAAAAAAGCAGCTAGAGGATGACATGACATTTCAAAGCAGCTAGGAAATATGGATCTGTATATTCAATCCAAATCAAATAAACATACGTCCCCACATTCTCTTAACTTAATAAAATCCAAGACAGCAATTGTGGAAAATATTTGGAGCAGGTTTACACTGTCATTGCTTCGTAAAAAAAGAAAAATACCAGTCTATGGTTGCTAAAGTTAGGCAAATATAAACCAAGAATTACATGTTAGGTAAAGCTACCTCAGTATCTGAAAAGAAGGCTGAATTTACTAACTTACACCATCAGACACCAAACAATTACCACAAATAAATCCCCTACTGTGAACATCAGAGAGATTCAGTAATGACTGTTTAATAATAAAGAACAAAGTGCTTCTGTAGTTTTGCAAGGTTTCTCTCCTTTCTCCCCCTGAAGGGGCCTAATGGGTAGATCTCACACCGTATGGTGCTTTGCTGTCAGTTAAGACACTATTTTTGTAACAATAAGGCTATGGGTTCTGAACTGTCAGGCTTGTATGTCCAGAAACACCGAATGCACTCTACTAAGGACAATGACTGGGGTGTGGGTAGAGGATGGCCATACAACAGTGCCTCAAAAAAATGTCATTTACACAGACTAAATTTTTTTTGAGTAGTAAAATCCTGGCAAACCTGACCCAAAACAATCAAGACACTAAGGCATAGGTAAATGCAATTGACAACCAAATCCATCTCTTGATCATTCCAGTTGTGAAGTCTCTTGTAGAAAAAGAATCTGTTCACATCTTACTGTTGCAAGTTCTACAGGAGATAACTAAGACAAATGTTTCTACTATACATAGTAAAATCTATGCATTGTCCACAGAATATCCTAAAAAATACATATATTAGACTCTAACACGTACCACACAAAAAGTTCAGTTCGATAACTCCTGCCAGTTACATGCCAGTCCAGGGGGTGCAGTCAACTGGACTTGTTCTCCTGCACTTTAAACAGGAGCCACCAGAGAATCTTTTCACCATTTCCAACTATTCAAAATCGCCAGCAGGCTACACCAAAAATCACTCTTCTCCTGAATGACCCATTAATTATCTGAAAGGGAAGGAATAAAAGACATCTGAAGACCAATATGGTAAAGAAACGAAAGATCCATTTAACTATTTCCCTTGCACTGAGGTTTTCCACCTCACACACCTATTTCCAGCAGCCACAAGTAGCCAGCCTGGCTCCTGTTTTTGAGAAACTGTTCATATTTATCAGCTAAACAACATGTCATTTTCATGCTGCTAATTAATCAGTGTTTTCTTTTCCATGTTGGAAAGCCAAAATTGTGTTGCTCTTCAAATCCATCACAATACCGGGGAAATTATTTATGCCTTCGGGATGCATCAAGGGCCTGCACAGAGGATCACTAACGTCCATGGGATCTCCTTCTAAAGAAGTTCAGTGGCGAGTGGTTATTGATGAAGGAAACTATAAAGAGAAAATGGAAGGTTAAGGTAGCTAGATGCCATCTTTGAGCACCGGAAGATATCAGTGCTTGCGTGATATGATGGTTGGTAAATTATATTACTTAATGTTCTGCTTCAGAACTAATAACTGTTATTCATAAAGTACCTATCTGTGGCCTCATTTGCAAAGTTGCTTGGCACTTATAGCTAAATAAGAGGAAGCTAGACAAAGAACAAATAAAGTGTTGTGGAACGCTAAGTAGCTTAAAAAAACACACCTTACACATGTCAACTTGGGCATTCAAAATATAGGCTGGCACTTTTCTCTGTGGCTTATTCCTCTTTTAATAATGTCATCTCACCTCACAGGGGCTTTGTGAAAATTAATTAATTAGGGTTTGTAAGGCATTCAGGTGCTAATGATAGCTACAATGGAAAGAAAGCCTATGGAGAAATTAATAGTTTTGAATTCAATGTAATGACTGAATGTGAACACCACATGTGAGTCACATATTGGCCAATAAGAATAACAGAAAACATGAATAGCTGCTCATTCACTGATCTTTGTTAGTATGTATACTGAATGAGAGAGGAGCCCTGTGGTAAAAAACATAATATATGTGTAGATATATAAAAAACCAAAACCTGAAATGCTGAGATGACAAACAGAACTGCCTCATTTCTTGGCTTTTAAACACTAGGTTTTGTAAAGACTTAAAGTCTCAAAAAAAAAAAAAAAGTGAAACAATAAAAAAATATAAACCCACTGAAAATGAATTTCTTTTTTTTTTTCTGCAACCTAGACTACTGCATATGCAACATAAAACCCCACACCTCTAATCAGTTAGGGAGTAGTCAGTGGATTTCAGACATCTGCTGAGAGCAGAGGAATGATGACACACAGTCAACCAAACTTCTGCTTGATGTTCTGAGAGGACGGCATCCCAGCAACTGTCCTCCCAGGAAAGCTTATGTCTCCATCTCAATATGCTACTCTCTTTGCCAGCTACTATATAAACAGGTAGATTTTGGTACTCTTCCAGTGTCTCTCTCAAACAATTATTTGAGCTTTCCCTCTAGGGACTCAATCCCCTCCCTCTTTTCTAATAAGGCTCTCGACCCCCAATTTTGGTTAGTACACAGCACAGAAGTTTTCTAACACCCAGGTCCTTATTTGAGCAATTGGCTTTTCCAGATATAGCTAGAGAAGTCTCCCTGCACAGCACGGAATTACTGTAACACTTTAATGAAACAACTAGGGAACAACAAACTGAAACAACCTAGTAGACAAAAAATCCCCAAGCCTCAAAACCAACACAGGTTTTCCTTTTACTGATTCTGAAACAACTCAGCCAATGTAAAACTTTCAAATCTCATTACTCTCTGGTAGTCGCACACTATGAAAAATAACCATGCAGCACAGTATATCACTTAAAATTGGTTTGAGACTAAATCCTCATCTTGTTTCTATATTCTTAGTATTTTACATTTAAAGGGCTCCTCAAAGTTCAAATTCCAGTGGTGGGAAAATTCTCTCTGCAGAACACAGGCGGCTGCAATTATTATTTAAATGGCCCTGCACATGTGATTCAGGCTGGCACTGGGGAGAGAAAGTCAGGTACAAGGGCCTCATGAGAAGCTTGATTCTGTGAAGTAACATAAGGTGTTTGCAATTGTCTAATTGACTATCTCAGTGTAGGACAGAACCAAAGACAGACATCAGAGCTTCCCCATCTCACGGGAAAGACAGTTCTACGTGGCAGCACATTTCAAATTATTTAAATAAAGCTTCCATGTAGCTCACATGAGCAACTGTTAGAAATTATTTTACAGATTACTATATGTTTCATATTCCAAACAACCTACTGTCTATGACACCAACTTGTGCAATCAGTTATGCCAGTGCAGAGGTGGAGTATCTGTACAGTGGATAATTTCTTATACAACTTCTTTAACAGCAACCAGAAGCAGAATTTGGCCTTACTTGATTCACTGAAAAACATCATCAAAAAATGAGATTTTCAGAATGGGTAAGTTTGGGTGAGGCCAAGGCATAGACATGTTGAAGCAAACAGTTCAGAGTCTGGACTTTTTTGATATGACTTAATATGGTTATTATCCTGATGTTACCTCTGTTATGACTGCAGCAAAATTATATAAAAAAAAATAAAACAAAGTGAATTCCCATATCCTGCTTGAAGAAAAAGCCCAGTCACAAAACCATTCTAATTTTTTAACACCCTCAGTATGCATAGTTTGGTATGTGCAGGTCAGGTTTCTTATTTGCACAAGCTCTCCATTGCATGTCCACAGATACCTTGTGATTGAGAAGACTTCAGTCTAGCACTGAGTTTTCTTTTTCTTGTATATAATATGGACTCTAATTCAGACAGTGCTCTGGCTAAGATTTTTGTGCCCTACATTAAATTAAGTATCATAAATAATTCCCTCTGAGCCATGTACTCGTAAGGCAGTATAATTTCAAAGGTTCTTCACAGTTTATCATAGTTTAATATTGCACATTTGCTGTCCTAGCTTCTTTGGTCTTTGATCAAGTCCTAGTGATATTTTCAAAGTTTGCTTTTGTGAAGTTTGTATTTGTAAACAGTTAATTAAAATAATTATAAGATGTTAGGACACGACAATAAAAAATATCAGAAATACAAGAACCTCTCATGAAGAGAGAGGAAAAGACTGAGCGTGTATTTGAGAGATGAGAGAAACAAGTAGGGACTGGATAAAAGTGCACAACATAATGAATTACATAGATAATGTTTATCAGAAGTTTCTATTCATCATTTCTAGTAATACAAGAACAAAAGGATGTGCAATGAAATCGAGAGATAATAAAATTTAAATCCAAAATCAAAGGAACACATTTCTAGGAAGAAAAAAAAAAACAGGCAAATCATGCAATTTTTATATGAAATACAGGTTCATAGGACAGAATGAAGCCTTCCAAGTTGTTCCAGACCACTGTTATAAATAATATATAACACATACATGATATCCAAAAGAAGATATGGACTATGTCAGACCAAAGACCCACCTAGACTGTGATAATAGCCAATGCCAGATATAAGAACAGCATAAAACCAGAACGAGTACACACTGATACTCATTTCTTATATCAGGCAAAAATTTCAGTAAATTGGCATAGGGTCTTCCTGATCCACAGCTTGTATTCTCATCTGTAACTAGTAAATCCTTATGGACTTGCCCACCACATTCTGAATGGATACTCACTTACAGGATTCAAAAATACCTTCTGTCAATGAATTCCAAATCTTCGCTTCATGCTGCCTGCTGCCTCTATTAGGGAAAAAACATTTACAAAATACAAAAGTGCTTCCTGTTCTCCTTCTCACCCATGATTTACATTCCTAAATCACACCCTACCACTCAGCTCTTTCTGAACTGTGGAATCCCTACTCTAACTACTCTCACAAGTAGAAACTGTTCCATTACTTTTGTCATCCATGCTTTTCCTCTCTGTGATTTTTCTCACTCTCTTATGCCCCTTCCGAAATGAGAGAAACAGACTGTGTGAAGTACTTAAGAGATACAATTATCATGCATGACAATAACTAAATCTCAACATTTTTTGCTCTTTCCAAAACCACCAAGTACTCTGCTGACATTTTCCTCATGTTAATTTTATCTATTCTCAATTATTTTACAGCCTTCCTATATGTATACACACTCTGGTCTGTATTTTCCATAGATATTCCTTTGTATTTATGGATATTTAATTCACGATTTTATCACCGGTCATTCAGTTCTCATTCAGAACCATGAGTTCTCACTCATGACAGTGCAGCTTTTAGTACTGATAACAGATGGATTCTGCCAGTATTCCCCCCCACTGTGGAAACTGATCACTTTATTCCAGTCCTTTCCTTCCAATCTTTTTTATCAGTTATAAATTTTAAAAAAAAAAGTCTTTTTTTTATCATGGTAAATTGGCTAGTGGGCCTGTAATTCTTCAGATCCTTCTCAAATATAAATATCATATTTGCTACTCTCCAATCATATAGTATTACCTAGTAACCTTGTGGATAAGTTTAAATACTGATCAGGCCTCCAACTTCATATGTCACTTCTTTCAAGAGTTCTATGATGAAGCACATCAGGTCCTGAATAAAAGAGCTCTCTGAACTTCACTCTGGCAAAGATTTGGACGTGAAATTTATCATTTGATATTGGATATCTCCATTGGGTTTTTCTCCCTCATATCCAGTAGCATTGTATTCCTGAAAAAATGCATCAAAATTCTCCTCTTTTCATCTTGATTTGTGCTACAAATTCCAAATAGGTTTTGCAAGTTCAACCTAGAAAAATTCCACAACTCCTGTATTCTCAAGTCACTGTTTACCCAAGTTCGTATTTTTAAATCAATGATTTAGGAACTGAATTACTTTTATCTCTGCATTTAATCTGAACTGAATGAATGAGATTATTTTCCATAATCAGCTCTTCTATGACAGACCTATAGTAAACAAGTCTCAAATGGCATCAGCTTTTGCTGACCGAGCAACAGCATGATGAAGTCTGCTAACTATCACATGCAGACACAAAGAGAAAAAAATCTAGGGATTCTGATAAAAGGGAAGGCAAAATCCACAATAACAGCAAAACTTCCAGCAGCACTGAGCTCTCCAATCATATCCATACCCATAAAGGACATGAGAAGGCATTGCATAGTAGATTTACAGTGCTCTCTGAATGGAACTTCTTCTACCATTTTTCCCCAAATTTATTTGGCTAGACCAGATTGTTTTAAGTACACAACCTGTCTCTCTATTTCTGTAAAATGCAGAATTTTCAGGAGGAAGATTTGCATCATCACACAAAAAATTCAAGAACATATACTAAAGGCTCTTGTAAAACCTATTATTCTACATTAGCTCATTTTCATTGCTGCAATTGACCTTTTATGTTAGTCTTTTAACTAACTACATAGTCCACCCTATTGCTGTTATAACAATCTCTTGTCTTTTCTTTTAAGATATTATATCCATTTTGTATACCATTTAGATGAACTTGCATACTCTTTCGGTGTTTAAAATCACTCATGAAGATTGTACAAGCCTGCACCAGTCATTTTCCCGACTTCACTGTCTGAAGCTCTTCCCTGTTTGTAACTTCAGCTTTAAAAGGAGATTATTCCAGACAATCAAGCAGGCTCTGTCCATTGAAAAAAAATCCTCATTCCTCCGAAAGCTGAGTTTTACTGACTTGCAGAACATTTCAAGTTTTCGTCATGCCTCCAATGCTTCCTTACCTTGCCGTAGTTCATTCTCCTTATCTGCGGACTGAAATAAATCCACTGAAAATGAAACAAGTCCAGTACTTTGTTTTCCCAGTGTTGTTTAATCAGCTTTTATCTACTCTATCAAGAATATAATAGCTGCTGCTTAGATGTGATGTCTAGAGCTCTCTTCCACTCCTATCAAGACCTTATGTAAAATAGTCTGTGGAGCCAAACAAGTCTGTCAATTTAGCCTAACATGGAGTCTTGACCAGGTCCTGTCAACCACTGCTAGAGCCCTGACCCTTTCTGGTGTGCAGCTCATTGCCACAATATACAGTAAAGAGCTTTCACAGTGGTGCTCTCTGGAATCATAGGGAGGATTAAGCAGTTAAGGGAAAAGGAAAATGATCCTTCAGCTTTCAGTCGGAATGATGTAGTGATAGGTGAAAAGATGAGTAAAGCTGAAATGTTTTAACTTGATAGTGACAGCCTTAAAAAACCTTTTAGGTGGAATTCATGAAAATAATCAACTCATAACAATAAAATCTTGTCTTACAGCACAAGAAAGGTATCTATGTTTAAAAGGCTTTAGAATAGTGTCAGTGGCCACACCATATTTACAGGTCAGGTGGACTGCTGCATTTATCATCGTTGTGCTGCTGTGCCAATGAAAATCTTTGTAAAACAAGCCTCCTGGTGCAAAGTAGGAAAAAGTTACAGAACTACCTGCGTTCTTCTCTTACAAAGGATTCAGTGTTTGGGATCTTCTTACATAAGAAAATGAAAGAGAGCAGGTGGTACTCGAGACTTCACAGCTCACATTTCAGCTGTAATTTAGAAATGCTTTATGAAGCTTTTTTCTCACAAATGCCAGTTACCTTCCACAGAAGTACTGCATTCTCTCCAATTAGATGCAACTGTTATCTGTCTCATACTACGAGTAAATGCTGTGATGAATAGGAAGCTGTTAAAGTACATCAACCCAAACACTCCCATCCAGCAAAAGCACATAAATATCCCACAGAAAGTGAAAAATGGATGCTCACAGAAAACCAAAAAAGCCACAGAGCCCCAAATCCTCGTCCCATTAACAAGACAAGTATGCCCCTCAATAGACTCAGATATTTAAGTAGACAGTTCATGTCCCAGTACAAGTGTATTACTGCCCTCTTGTTTATCCCCTTCTCTCTGAATGCTTATGCTCATAAACGAAGCCTGTGTATAAATAACAGTGTGATGTACTTGCATGTTTTGTTACACATGTATAACAAGTATTAGTGTGCATCTTCTTTTAACTACAGTGGTCTTATATACTACCCATAAGCTTTATTAAGCCATGCTAAAGCCTTACACCATTATTAGATTGAAACAGAAGGAGGCTCTAAGGATGCACATGGATTGTGTTCCATCTTTACAAGGAGAAATGGAATTGATTTGAAAGAAAACACTGGGAAAAAATAGCAAAGGAGCTACTACAGTATACTGATGGTTAATTATTTTGTGTACTTTCATCGTGACACCTCCTGGTTCTCTCTGACACAGTGGTCACTCAGGGTCAAACCAAAGGTCCATCCAGACCAGCAGCTTGTTTACAACATTGGCAAAAAATAAATCCCGAGAGAAGAACACAAGATGAAAGCAGACCTTTCCCAAAACATACTCACAACCTCCAACAAAATGGAGCTCAGCAAGCTCCTGAGACAGCCATGCTGACTTACCATGATATCTTCTATAGACTCTTTTTAGTTACAAAATGCCCTTTTGGGGAGAAGGTGACCAGAATGCAGCACAGGTGGAATAATTACTAAGAGGGAAAAAATACCCAAACCAACAAAAAGCCTCCAAACAAACATAACCCCAGTTTTGCATTATTGATTTTGTTAGTCAATCAAATAATAGATGTCTAATTCAATTTGTTTAGACTATCTAGAGGAGATTTAATTTTTTGTCACATCATAGAGCTATGAAAGTCTTAGTTTAGTATTGTAATGAGCCGCAATAGCCACATCTAAAGATATCTTTGTAAGACAATATGACTGTTAGAAATACAGCAGAAATAGGGAATATGTCAAAAGGCATGCAAGTAATGGTTACAAAAATTCCACAAGTACTCTGAGAGGATTTGAGAACTTTTTATTCCCTGTTTCAGTATTATCAAGAGATTAGCTATGTGAGTTACATCTTGTCAAACCTAAAACCTTTAAATAGACTTTTGAAATCAAAGAATTTGACAATGGACTCCATCAAAATATGAAAGAACATTCTAATTACTTTAAATCCATCAAAAAGTAATCTAATAGACCAACATGAGCAACTCATTTCAATAATGTTTTAATTGATGTATCTTTCTGGTGCAAAACTCAGCCCGACAACTTTTTTAATTGTACTTTTACCACCACTGTTTTTGCCCCCTCTAATTTTCTTGACACCCATACTGTTATTGTCACAGCAAATGATCTCCTGGATAAAATGATCCAGTAAGAACTAGTAGAAACTAGTGGAAAAAGAACTAGTAAAAAACCCTCAAAGGTTTTCTAGTATAATTAGTCTATATTAAATGCTTACAGTACAAGAAAGGTAACAAGGCTTTGAACAATATAAATGTATCACATGAATCCATTGATTATTTCTTTATTATTTCTGTCCCAGATATATTGGATTTACATAAAGAACTATGAGATCATGGCTTCATGCTAAACCTTTTTCAGAGTAACTGTGAGTTACTGTGAAAGTCGCATCTTATTTTGCCCTTCTTCCCCTGCACTGCCTCCTTGCATTAAAATAAGCAACCAGGCAGCCCCAGGATGAAACCATTAAGCTTGTTAATGCGATATAGAATTATTTAAATTTCAAAGGTGGAAGGAAAAGGAATTAGCTGAATTGATTCACTCAGTTACAGTACTTTTGCCCTAAGGGCTGCAATGGCAACAACTGTTACTTTGAAGAACAATCTGCAGAGAATCAAAAAGCCAAATGATGAAATTCTGAACTAAATCTAGAATTCTGAAATAGTGATCTTTTTTATGACACCCTCAATTTCTTGTTAAGCACATTGATATTACAGGAATTAGACAATATACTTGAAAATTAAAAGAAGATTAGAGTGTCTTCAAAGTTGTAACTTTTAATATTCAAACTGAGATACCTAACTCTAGTACTGCTTTCATTCTACCATACATATTTAGAGAATACTGAGCTTCTTAACACTTCCCTAGCAATGAAGAGGCGGTCATCTTTGCTTTTATTCTATTTGCTAAGAGAATTTCCTAGGAGACAACTGAACCATAGATCATTCTCAGCGACCAACCTCTCATAATATTTTGTTGCACTTTCTTAAGAAATTTGACATCTATTCCCATATGGAGAAGAAAAATAATGTAGTAAGACATGCCAGTGTTCTGACTTACTTGGTGTATTGGTGATATTTAAACAGTAGCTTCTTCACATTTTTTATGGCCTTCCACATTTTAGTTATATCTTTTGCTACAAATTCATTATATTTTTTTTAAGTGGAAGCATCTAATTATCTTTTCCAAACTGTGTATTTTCACAAAAATAAATGAGAGATGAAAAATAGCTTTGCAATAAGAATCACCCCTTACGATTCCTCCCTGCCCCCCAGTCTATCCTATCTGAAGAGCCTGGCTCAGAATCCTACTAGGTTTTACCGCCAGGTCTGCAAATAAGATATCTCCACAAGATTATTTGGATTTGGAAGTCTAGAAACAGCTGAGACATCAACATATCAAAGTCAATGGAATTTAGATGAGTGAATCTGTATGAGATTACAGAGGTCCCTAAAATATTCCACAAAAATATTGTACTTTTCCACTTTCCAGTTTACTGGAAAATATCTTCTGAGAGGATTTCCACAGTCTGCCAAAAATGAGAAAAAAATGAGACAAAACTGAGACACTTTTGCACTGAATACAGCTAATTCTTTTTACTTTGGACTCTGAAGATTCCAGTGAAAAATAAGAATGTTTTGCCATGTTCAAAAGCAGTCTTCACAGCACCAAATAGACCAGATCTCAATTTGAAGACTAAATGCAATAAGAATAAAAAAAAATCAGAGGTCTGGCTACCTGCCTTCCAGGGTAGTAAATGGTGGTTAAGCTCGGCTGACAATCTTGGAAAGGACTGGACACTGTTGAACACACAGTGGCGCCACCGCTGTCTTTACACACGGCATGCCTGGAAATCTCCCTTTCTGGATCACTTTGTTCAGGCAGGTTTTACCATCTACAAAAAATTGCAATCAGGACATACAGAACTAAAAGCACAAATTAATTATTTATTGGCTAATATATACAATAGATAACAAGCAGCTACCATTACATGACATATTCTGCTCACCATCCTCTTTGAGACACCTGTTGAACCTTTGCTAGCCAAGCAAACACCAAGCCTAGTGGAAGAACATCAGGGCTCCTTGAATCCTTGATGCTACTGTGTCATCATCTCTTCCTCCTGAATCTTTAAGCTGTTCAAGCAATTTTACCTGTCTCTCAATTTTACCTGTTGTATCTCATGGTTCTACAGACTTTCTCAAAGCTCCTCCTCACAGCTTCATTTTAACAAAAGTTTGAGCTAATGTGACAGAGCTGTGCTGCATCAAAATATGCCTTCAATCACAGCAAGACTAACGCCCGGCATAACTATTACAAGAATATGCTGCAGAGGTATATCTTGGTCAACAAAATTGCTCAAGATGAAAATCAACAGATTCATAAGACTGCTCCCCTCCCCTTTAATTATCCTGCTAAGTTCTCAGCTAAGAATTGTTCTTTTCTTGTATGATTTGTAATAGCCATACCTTGAAAAATAAACTTTTTTTTTTCCTAATAAGTCACTATTACTACTCTTGCAAATAGTGTATGTTTTTATTTTCTTAAAAGAACTATGTATTTATGAAAAATGCCATCCAAAACCATACACAAACATCTATGTATCGTTGACAACCATTTACTTTCTTCACTCCAAAAAATAGTGTATAATTATTTTAAAGCAGTTTCTGAAGTACAGATTTTTCTCTTTATTAGACAAACCATCCTTCCCAAAGATGCTTACTTTTCTTCCTTCTACATTTTGCTTTATTTCTCATCTGGCATAGGATTTAATTTCTCTGTCCACAATCTATTTGTACTTGATCTACATCTACAGAGCAAGCCACATGAGTTTCACAATGTCTTTTTTTCTTATAATTTAATGTAAAAAACATTTCATCTAGTTTAAATACAATGCTGCTTTGCAAAGGCTCCATTTCATGGGTAATTATTCTAGAGAAAACAGTAATACCATCACTGTGCACTTCCACCAAGCCATTTGCATTCTTTCATTTTTTTTTAAAGGTAGACCTATTTTTTCTGGCAATTAAATTAAGGTCATGCAATGTATATTCAGAGCTATATGGAACTGTGTATAGATTTTCCAGCATAACAATAATTAGCTAATGTTTTTACAGCACTTTGAAGTAGTAAATTGCTGTGTAAGTGCTCAGTGTTCTTACCATGGTATCAGCAGGATTCAAGGCAATTAATATTATAAAACTGCTGGTCATGCAAATACAACCACTTGCTGTGAACAGGTGATTTAAATACAATGCACAGGTAATGTCTGACCTTTATAACACAATGGTATAGTTACCACCAGAGAGCAGAGTACATTAGCCAAACACAGCTGGTTTTACTGGAGGATGTAAAAGTATCCACATTTTCTACATCACCTCTTGTCGTTTGAGTCAGGAGGGCTTTCCCTCTGGTTACAAACGTAAAGCAAATATCTTCCTTAAATGCTGTGTACACTAATAACTCTTACTATTATAAATATCTCAATATGAATACATAGGAGAATCACTTTCATTAAACTGATACCTCCTGAAGTTCTATTGACTAATAACTCCTGTCTCCCCTACACACATTTACACACATTTACACACGTTTACACACGTTTACACACATTATTATTTAGCTTCTTCACAGTGATGGCAGAGGTAAAGAAAACAAAACAAATGAGAGAAGACTTTCTGAAATTACTGACCACAGGAGTGGTCAATTTCCCTTAAGTTTAAAAGCATGTATTTAGAAGTAGCAATTGGTTAGGTTTTCCTTGTCATCAGACTGTAATAACCAAAAGTTGTATTTGAATAACATCAATACCTTACAGTCTGGTAAGTGCAATTCTTGAAGGACCAATGTAAAACACCATATTTACATATCATGCATATTGCATATGATGGAAAATGTGTTACAACTCTACTATATTTTCCCATATATTTAAAAAGGAAAAAAAAAAAACCTGAAGGAAATTCAAGGAACACTGCTGCACAAGATTTTCGGTTTCACTACACACTGACACCTGCGTTCAACCATATCCACAGCAAAGAAGGATGCCATTTATCTTTTATAATAATATGGAGTTCTCTGTCAGAGCAGGGTCACTGAAATGAGTAATAATCCCACCACTGTCTAAGGTACAACCAGCAGGGTCCAGGTCAACAGGCAAGCAGACAATAATTTGCCCAACAACACTGAATTTCATCTGCCCGCAGCCTCTATCTACTGATTATACAATCAATACACCTCAGATGAGAAGAGCTAACAACTGACCGGGGCAGATCAATGCTAGCAAATAAGCGCTTCATGACAAAAAGTTTGATAATTACCATTCTGAAGCCGTGTAAATGTTGTTTCTATTGTAACGACATTCATGATGATACTGCTATGATTGCACTGTTATTATAGGTTTAATGTTAGGCAATCAAGCTGCAGTGGTCTAGATATCAACAAACAGCATCAAAAGAAAACATCAAATTGTCCCTATTCTTCTGACATTGTAGCTGCAACATTTTTCTATGTTAGTGGCCACAAATGAACAATAATAAGTGCCAATTTAGTGAAAAATACTATTTTCACAGCTTACAAAAGTCATACAATATAGATTGATACGAGTATGATTATTTCTAGACCCAGAAGTAGAAGGCACACCCACTTAAAACCAGAGGACTAAAATGAATTCAGCATTGTGTTCTTTGTTTCACATGCATCGGTTCAGAGCTTTTAATCTGCACTTCAACAAGTTATAACTCAAAAGTATATGCAGCTTTGCTCGATTTATTTATTATCAGTTTTGATAATGCACATTTCATTTTTTTCATTCCTGAAGTGCAAGTTCATTCTCAATACATTAATGTTTAAAACTAGTAGCCTTGACTGACTGTCAATGGCTATGCTGACTCTAGTTAGCCTTTTGCACCCTCAGCACAGAGAAACACTACTGGGACATGTTATTGAAATATGAAGAAAATTGGGACTTCATAAACTGAGAGCATGCAGAGCTATGGCAGCCTTAAATCTGAAGCTACATAAGATAAATGCTATGTTTAATATTTTATGTTTAAGCCTGCAAGAAGACATCTCAGTAGCAAAATGTGTTCTCCCAATGGCCACTTTAAAGGTAGAAGCACACTCAGCCGCACAGCTCCTCAAAAACATTTCAGTCAGAGCAAATCATAACTATGATACCTGGAAAGATATCTCTGATGCTGGCATTTCGTGAATTAAAGTTTTAATCAGGTCTTTCACAGACAAAACACAGATGCCTCCAAAAGTCTGGAAGTTACCTGTCTAAAACTTTAAATCAGTGATTGGCCAGATCTGCTGGAGCCTAAGGGAAATCACCTGTCTATGCAAGGAGCTAGAGATACCAAACAATAAGGATAAACCCAAACCTGTCGCAGTCAGCAATACATGTATGATTTGAACTAGCTTGAACTAAGATTTCCCTTTCAGCACTTCCTCCTCAGAACATCTTCTACCTCACAAGAGATTCAAAGAATTTGATGTATATTAAAATCCTTTCCCTCTCAGATGGGCTCATTTTTATTCAGGGACAATTTTGCTGACTGACAGGTAAGCATTTGGTGCTGAAATTGGACCTGTACAAGAGCTTTGCATTTCATTTGCTCCATTACACCAGTGCATGGATTACTGGGCTTTTACTTTGGCATCTTTCCATTATTTCAGATATCTGACATGAACAAAATGACTCATCTGACATTCTGTGTAACAAATTTGTTCCAAAAAGAATAGAACATTATTATACTATTTTGTACATGTGGGTACCACAACCTTCCACAGTAATCTGGCCAGAAATTCTAAGTGTATAAATAGTAGCTGATATTGTTAAAAAAAGAAAAAGGCAGCAGTGACAGCAGAGGAATATAGGAATATCATACTGAAGAAATGAGATTTAGATTTAACACTACAGCCTTCAGTGTCATTTCAGCTTCTGATTCACTTCAGCCATGATACTAAATTTTATTTCTGTTACGAAAAAAATATTTTAGAATTGCCATAAGCCTTCTAAATTATCTAACAATGTTGGCAAATTCTGGCATTTAAGAGTTAATGGTCTTCATATTCAATCCTTTTGGTTAGTTAATTAATACTGTTATTCCTTCTGTCCTACCTCAACCTCAAATCTGCTTTTATCCATCGCTTTCTCAATTTGATTCCCAGGAAGTTTGTTTCGCCTATTACTCATGTAAACATGGACTAATACTTTTCTCCACATTCCTTGATGTTTCATCATAGGAGCATACCCGAATACTAAACCTAGATGCCTCTCTCAAGAAGTTTTTCAATCTTCTCCTGATAACCGTTGCCATCATAGCACTTTAACTCCAGCTGGAAAAGCAGGTAGAAAAGCCTTTCCTGAGCATTGTGATTCACCCAATGCTTGTACAGCATCACCATGCTAGAAATGAGAACTGAGTTTCCTAGTAGGATGGGCATCAGTCCCTTGACTTGAGTTTAGGATACACAATCTGCTCTCTAACCCTGCCAATTAACAGTACCTTATTTTACAGTCAAATGGAGAGAGGCTGAAAAGGGGCGAGACTCTCATCTACTGATATGAACGGCAAGTGAAACAACTTTGATATAAAATATACTTGAACTCAGTAGTCTCACAATCAGATGAGAGTTATGTAATGTGTACTTAAACTACTTTATTTTCAAAGTTAATAATGCTCTCTGAATCCAGGTAAACAACTTGACCTGTACTACTAGAAATTATTTTTAAAACTGCACGTCAAAATCTACCAATTGATTTCATGAGGTGTCATTCCTCATGTCTGTCAACATTATGAATACCATTTTCTTCAAGAAGAACCACTTGGGTGGACTATTGATATGAATCCATTCAGGGATGAAAAAGCAAAGGAACGTGAAAGCAGACGAGAAAAGGATGTTTAACAAACAATTATCAAAACGAAGTGTATTAATGCCTCTAGAGATCACATATTCCTTTTCATAATTATTATCACAATTTAGGTGAAAACTAGTTTTTAGAGCTACATAGAACTACTTCACCTGCTTTCCTTATGACACCAGTCCATGGCACCTGAAAAAAATTCCATGATACTATGGTGCAGAATAATTTAAAACTCAGGTGGGATTTTCCAAAATTTCTATTGCTTACATGTAAAACAATCAAAAACTCTCAAATACCTTAAACTACTGACATATTAAATTTGTTTAAGATTAAGCCTTAACTTTTGTGTGGAAATGTCCCAGTCAGAAGTCTCAATCATTATGTAGGAAATGTTTAAACATCAGCTGGTTGGTTAAGTCACCAGGAACGAACAAAAGGAAATTCTTTAAGACACTGAAGAGTCTACAAAATAGCAGAAGTGAACTCCCCTAAATCCTGACTTAGACCTGCAAAAGCTGAGGCTTTCAGATGGTCTGTGGGGGAATGACTGATTTATTTGGCAATGTCTTTTCCACAGAACTTATGTCAGGGGGGAGAGTATGACATACAATTACTTTAAAAAAATCATAAGAAGTCCAAAAGACCTGTACGTATTTATTCACTGGGAACAAGACACCCAGTGATCTTCATCTGGTGCAAGGGAGCGTTACAGAAATCAGCAAAGCATTTCCAATAATGAAGATAAGGAAGGACTGGAATGTGTTAGCTGGAGAATCTCCATCAACGTAGAACTTTATGAACAGTCCAAAAAAATACCTGCTAGAAATAGTTTATACAGAGTTAAATTTCCTTGGCTTCACCCCGACATGATCTCTTCAGATCCCTTTCAGTACTGCTTTCTATGATCTGTGATTTTTTGGTCACCACTTGCAATGCAAATCAAGTCAATGAATTTCTCCATTACCAAAATAAACAATACAGACTCTGCAGAATAAACTTAGAAAACCAAAAGGCAATAGTCTTAATGACCAAGTACATAAAATGAGTGAGTAGATGAAGTCAGAAACTGTTATGCATTTAAAGATTAAAAGACAATAGTTTCTGTAGGCCTACTTAATGTATTAATAGCCTCTGGTTTTCTTGCTAAATGATGATCATTTAAACACTGTAATTGGGAAGTTTGGATGAAAGTAACAGTCTGCATTTAGATCTGATGCGGTAAGCTTTTGATAATGCCACTCTCCACTCATAAAATAAATTAATATTACCTTCTCACTCCTCCATTGTTAATAGTGAATGACAGGAGAATTCAAACAAGATTATTGAAGATGACTACATTAAATTACTTATGCCAAGTTTTTCAGCGGAAGGCCAAGTTGATAAATATCAATATTTCTTCAGGGTCTCTTAAAAATTCCAGTTCTAGATACTAGACTTGCAAGTACATTAATTCCCTTAAATAAATACATTATTCCCAGGTTTTAAAATTATAATTTCTTAAAGAGCTTGTCATAATGCCCCCTGTACTACAGGAGCTACCTTTTACAGTAAAATAGAAGATTATGTAAGACCACAGGCACTTAAAGCAACAAATAGCTTGTATACCATATTGATCTGGTATCAAGTTTAAACAGCAAACTGACGAAAGAAAAATCTTTGTGGGAGAGGAAAAAATTAATTATATGTTAAAACTTAAGATTTTAATAATCCTATCTATAAACTGTATTTTCATGAGAACACATGGCATATTTTGATCACTTCTTTGTAGATAAAATCACCTTTCTTTGCACTTCCTTCTACTTTAAGAAGCCTTGTTAATGAAGATACCTTTAAAAGTAAATCAAGTGGCAGTTTTACATCATTATGCAAATCCACCTTTCTAATCATTCTGATTTTATCTCTTAAGGATCTTTACATATGTAAAAGAGATTAATGATTTTAAATCTTAAAACTAGTCTTCAGGAAAGGACAATATGGTCATTCCAATTCGGTCACGTAACAAAAGGAAGATGCAACTACATCTTTAACCTTTTTTTCTGTTCTTAAGTCTGGAGTCACAAGGTCCCTTGCTTTCTCTAGATCTCTAGAGGCTGATAGTTTAATTGCTTCCCCAATAAAGAAGCTCAAATGTAGTCTGAAGGCTTCCAAAACCTTTTAATCCCTTCTCACCTCTCAGTAACAAACACAACCTGACAAATGCATTAGGTTTTATTCATTTTGCCTGTGTTCATTTGATGCCTTTTTGGGAACAACTGGCAAGTGAGGAATGTCACTGCAGCAAGACGCTTGACCGTCCAGTAAAAGTATTGCAGCAAGAGCTATTTACAGTTAGATGTTCTTACTGGCACAGGTTCTTCTTCTATTAGTTTATTTTGGTTTGATCAATTTTAGTGAGCATTCACAACTAGTGATTTATTAGCCTCTTCATGGACTCTTTCATATATATGAAATAGAATTTTAAAAAATAAATACTTTGCTTTTGCTAAGAAAATCTCCGTGACTATATTCCAAAAGGATAAAAGACACTATAATACATCCTGTAACAAGTGAACAAGATTTCTAATGTGCAGTAAAATACCTATGTTTGTTTAAAGAATTTCAATGTAACTGATCTAACTTCAAGCGACCAATACTGGGTATTGCTAGGATAACTTATTTTTAGGATAATATAAAATCAAATGGCGTTACATTTTAAAAAATCAGATGCAGTAAAATGGAAATAGGAAAATGTTGCATTTTAAAATATTAGTGGTTTACTACCATGCAAGTATGTCCACCTATTTTTTATTAATATTTCCATTGTTACAAGACATGGATATAAATCCTTTTAATGTGTTTTCAGAAAAAAAAGCAATTGAAATTATTCCTATAAAAGGCCTATTGCTATGAAAGAAAAGAGAATATTATCATGCTTTGTCTTAAATTATCAGCCCAGAAGATTTATTCGTCTGTAACTTCCCTATAACAAGTCTGACCATGACTATAATTTACTTCTCTATTTGGCATACAAATGTTATTCACTTAACAGGATTATTCATTAATCAAGTATTTATCAGTCAGAATCTTACAGAACTCCCAGAGACTGGTGCAGAGTTCATTTGTTCAGTTTTAACAGGATTACTTTTCTATCAGGTATTAATTTAAATGGGCTTCATTATACTGGGAAAACAAACATTACTTATAAGGCTGATACTTATTTCTAAATACATTGATTTCTACCAAATACCTGATATGGGAGTAATCCAGTTAAAAAAATAACTGTGAAGCATCTCTGTCATCTTGATTTTACAGCACAATCCTTTATCAAGGAATAATCCTGAACGAACTAAAATCCCTAGATAAACAGTGACCTATAATAAAAAAGAAAAACTTTTCATTAAAGCAAGAAACTCAGTAAGCAAAGAATATGTGGTAGGCTGGTATAGCTATGAACTAGGATATTTTATTAATTTATCTTTTTATTAACATTTCAATAATTTTAAAACCTATTTTGCTTCCTTCCTTTCAATAGAAGTTCCTTGCTAGCAACTTATGTGAGCTTGCAGAATGAAAGTTGACCAGCATTAGGAAATTATGTAGACAGCAACTGAAACCATAACAGTCCTTGTTATCTTTATAGTGTACATGAAAACTAGAGCAGCTGAACTTCTAAAACAAATTAAGAAAAAAGAAATTATGGCAATTCTAAATGTTCAGTTTACTCTTGCCAAACAGTCAAGTCAACTAGGCAGGTATTCATGTAATTTTTCAGCTCTGAGAAGAAGCATACCTACCAATAGGAAAGATGTCTGATTTACTTTCATTTTTATTGTCCTCTACTGCTCAGAAGGGCAGTGAGAAGCCTTGATGATTTGTCTGTGAGCTTGAACCAATATGTCAGAAAAAGCTTCCACTGACTTCTAGTGCTTAACTTCTCATGTTCAACTTCACAAAACCAGTTTTGTTTCAAACATGTAGTTGGAAAAGATTTCTCAACAACTGATATAATACAGAACAAGAGCCAGCAATGCCCTTGCAGCAAACACGGATAATGGTATCCTGGACTGCATCAGGAGGAATGCTGTCAGCAGGTCAAGAGAGGTGAGTCTTCTTCTCAGCACCTGAACTGCTGTGTTCATCTGGTGCACTCTTCTGGGTTCCCCAGCAGAAAAAAATATGTGGACATACTGGAAAGAGTCCAGCAAAAGGTCATTAAGGCTGGAGCATCTCTCCTATGAGGAAAGGCTGAAAGAGGTGGGACTGTTTAGCCTGGAGAAGAAAAAGCTCAAGGAGGGATATCTCATCAATGTATATGAATATCTGAAGGGAGGGTGCAAAGAACATGGAATCGGGCTCTTTTCAGTGGTGTCCAGTGAAAAGTCAAATGGCCATGATTATAAACTTAAACACAGGAGATTCCCCTGAATGTAAGGAAACACATTTACACTCTGAGGGAGACCAAGCACTGGAACAGGTTGCCAGGGAGGTTGTGGAGTCTTCATCAGTGGAGATGTTCAAAAGCCTAAGACGTGGTCCTAGGCAACTGGCTTCAGGTGGCCCTGATGAGTGAAAAATTGGCTGATAGGTTGGGCTCCAAGAATTACAGTAAATGGGGTTACATCAGGCTGGTGACCAATCACCAGTAGGGTTCCCTAGGGTCCAGTTTTAGGGCCAGTGTTCTGTAATGTTTGTATAAATGATCTGGACACAGGAATCAAATGTATATTAACTAAGTTTGCTAATGACACTAAGTTAGGAGGAGCTGTAGACTCCCTCAAGGGTAGGCCTTACAGAGATGTGGATGGACAAGAGAGATAGGCGGTCACCAGCTGTATGAAATTTAACAAGAGCAAATCCCATATTCTCCATCTGGGATAGTGTAATCCCGGTTATACGTACAGCCTGGGGAACAAGAGGCAGGGAGAGCAGCCCCATGGAAAGAGATCTGGGGGTTTGAGTTGATGGTAAATTGAATATGAGACAACAGTTGTGCCCTGGCAGCCAAAAGGGCCAACTGTGTCCTTAGGTGCATCAAGCACAGCACAGCTAGTCGGTCAAGGTAGAGGATTATCCCACTCTATACTGCACTGCTGCAGCTCTGTCTCAAGCATTGTCTGCAGTTTTCAGCATTTCAATATGAGAAGGATATCAAACTCTTAGAGTGTGTCCAGAGGAGGGCACAGCCAAGATGGTGAAAGGTCTTAAAGGCAAGAGTTATGAGGAGCGGCTGCGATCACTTGGTTTGTTCAGCTTAGAGATGAGAAGGCTGAGGGGTGCCCTCACTGCAGCCTACGCTTCCTCAAGGGGGGCAGCAGAGAGGAAGGCACTACTTTTCCTCTCTCTGGTGACCAGTGCTAGGACATGAGGAAATGGAATGAACATGTGTCAGAAGAAATTCAGATTGGACATTAGGAAAAAGTTCTTCATGGAAAGGGGTGGTTGGTCACTGAAACAGGCTTGCCAGGGAAGTGGTCACACAATCAAATCTGTCAGAGTTCAAGGAGTATGTGGACAACACTCTTAGTCATGTGGTTTGGTTTCAAGTATTCCTGAAAGGAGCAAGAAGTTAGACTTCAAGATCCTTATGGGTCCCCTTCCATTCTATGATGAACAAGACAGTTGGATTAGATGACCTCCAGAGGTCCCTTCATGCCTCATCCATTCTGTAACTCTGATTCTACCAAAACGCCCAATTAATCTAATCCATACTACTTAAGTATGCAATTGTGCAACAAGGAAAATATTTTATACTAATCTACACATTTACTTCTCCTCAAGAAGGATCATAACTCTTCCGGCACAAAAATTATTATGTGGCAGTTATATATTCTGCTTTGTAGCCAAGAGTAATGTTTCTTTTAATTTTTAAATGTTTTAATATGCATACTTATATAGAAAATAATATTAAAAACATATACACAGCCTTCATATACTTTTCTGTTGGATTGAAGTATCTACAACTAGTTACATGACATCACATGATATTTACAGAGACAGTGTAAAGCTTCCAACTCCTCCATAAAGCTTAGCAGAAAAGAGATTACTTTATCCGCAATGGTCTTTGGAAAAGGCTCATCTCTAGGTTTAGAAAAAGGAAAAAGGTAAAATGAAGGTTGGCTATGATGACAGAATGAAGAACACGAAGATATACGAGGCAAAAATTTGGAACAGTAGAACACAAATATATTTATAATACAATCTATTAGGTCTCAAGAGACTTCACTTGCTGTACAGCCTAAGCTTAAATGAAAAACAAAACCCCACGACAAAAACCCAAACCATTTCCTAATCTGCCTACGTAAGGTAACAAGTATACAGAATATGTGAAAAGCCCATGTGATTGCACATACAAAACTGTTCTCTTGGATGACAATCTAGTAATGGAAGTTAGCAAACATCAAGGAAGCAGGGCATGAACAATGTAGATAATGAATTTTTTCAAACTGAAACCAGAAATGAGAGAATTGATTCAAATAGAACATAAAAGATATATTAAAATATGCTCAATTAGTATTTAATCTAATTTTCTTATTGTTTGGCCCATTTTAAGTAATTCTAAATAGTTACTAAAACCGATTAGTTTTAATAATTTTAAACATATTTTAATATTTCCAAAAACAATTCTGAGAAAGGTATATTGGATTATAACATTCATTAAACTCAACAAGAATAATCTAATAGGTCTCTCAGAAGCCTTATATTTCCATGGGATTAATATTTATCAGAAAAAAAAATTGAACTTCATGCAAAGTTATACCATGCATCTTTCTGCCATTGAAATGAAGATGATCAAAGTCTCTCACACCCAAGAAAGTTACAAGAAATGTTCTTTGACACAATGCTCTTTAGAAGCATGCATTTGTCAGAGTAACTATTTTCAGTTTGGGATCAATCACATTCAATCTGTTTTAATACAGACAGCTGCCACCACTCACAAAAGTCAGTATTTCCTAGAAAATGACATATTGCTGTATTTGTGTATGTCTTTATACATTTATACACACAGACACTTACTTGTTGGGAAACGTGTAAGTTTCCAGATATGGCCAAATAGAAATGTGGCATTAAAAAAAAAAAATCTTCACAAATATGACCAAGTAAACAGAAGTGGTTGGGGACTTAGTACACAGGGACTTTAACAGAGGCACAAGAAAATGGCAATTTCAAATCAATTGGTTGATTGATTATGAAGATTCCTAATCATCAGCTTGCATTGGAATTGAACCTTAGCCTCCTGACAAATTTAAGATTAATGCAATCCATAAGCAAGGAAGCCAGAGAGAACAGACCTTGCTCCTACAGCTGACATGGATAAGACTCACTGAAGAACTCATTATAGAACATTTCAACATAACAGTCTCTGTAGACCTCCCCTTGAAAAGGGGCACGACAAAAGTAAATACTTGTCTTTGTAGGCTCATTACTATATTTCACAGCCACTATCATCCATGAGTTATTAATAATTCTATATGCACTAATGTATTTTGATGTCCCATGTTTTCAAGAAAAGCTTCCAAACATACAATGCAAAGCTTTTCCATTTCTTGATAGAACTAAAGCTATCATGGATACTTAGACATTGCAGCGTTCAGGTATTCAAATTTCATTATTGTGTATCAAAAACGTGATTAACACATGGAAGTTCAGTGTGGCAATTCTGTCACAGAATAAGGGAAATTTTACAGAACAGATGGTATTTTCAGCATTATGCTACTTCCTTATTTAAATATTGTTTGGCATCTATATCCTACCGAAACTGGCATAGTACCTAGTGAGGGAGGCATGCTGCCATCTCAACATATGGGTACAAATGTTGGTTAGTAAGAGAGGGTAAACAAATCCTATGGGCTTATTGTGGGCAGGATTCCTAAAGGAAATGTTACAATAACTCTTCTTTGATCATTCATCTTATGGTGACAGCAATGAGACTTTTTTCTCAGAAACTGAATAAACAGCCTTTAATAATGACAATGAAATTTGGAGGTTTGGATTTACATAAAAATGAAGCTTGAACTTAACTGACTGAAAAATATCACAAAAAATAAAAGATTAAAGCTGCTAGAGCTGTACAATTTTTTTTGCTCTCTTTGGCGTACAAAGTAAGTAATAAAAATCATAGAACCACTAAGTTGGAAAGGACCTTTAAGATCATCGATTCCAACCATACTTATCCACTACTAAACCATATCCCTAAATACTTCATCTACCCATCTTTAAAATACCTCCAGGGATAGTGACTCAACCACCTCCCTGGGCAGTCTATGCCAGTGCCCAATAACCCTTTTGGTGAAGAAATTTTTCCCAACATCTAATCTGAACCTCCCCTGGCACAACTTGAGGCCATTCCCTCTCATCTTACCACCTGTGACTTCAGAGAAGAGACCACCACCCACCTCATTACAACATCCTTTCACATAGCTATAGACAGTGATAAGGTCTCCCCTCAGTCTCTTGTTCTCCAGGCTAAACAACTCCAGTTCCCTCAGCCATTCCTCATAAGACCTGTTCTCCAGCCCCTTCACCGGCTTCATTGCCCTTCTCTGGACATGCTCCAGCACCTCAATGTCTTTCTCGTAGTGAGGGGCCCAAAACTGAGCACAGTGTTCAAGGTGCAGCCTCACCAATGCCCGGGTGGTGAGGTGACCGCTTCCCTTGCCCTGCTGGCCACACTGTTTGTGATACAGGTCAAGATGTCATTGGCCTTCTTGTCCACCTGGGCACACTGCTGGCTCATGTTCAGTCAGCTGCCAATCAACACCCCCAGGTCCTTCTCTGCCATAGAGGTTCCCAGCTACTCTTCCCCAAACCTGTAGCGGTGCTGTCGTGTCCCAAGAGCAGAACTCTGCACTTGGCCTTGTTGAACCTCATCCTGTGGGTCATTACCCATTGGTCCAGCCGGTCCAGATCCCTCTGTAGGGCTTCCCTACCCTCAAGCAGATCAACACTTCCTCCCAGCTTAGTGTCATCCGTGAACTTACTAAGGGTATATTGATCCCTTCATCCAGGTCATTGATAAAGATATTGAACAGAATTGGACCCAGTACTGAGTGCCCGGGAACACTACTTGTGACTTGCCTCCAGCTGGTTTTAACTCCATTTACCAGCACTCTTTGGGCCCGGCCATCTGGTCAGGTTCCCACCCAGAAGAGGGTGCACCTAGCCAGGCCAGTGGCAGCCAGTTTCTCAAGCAGAATACTGAAGGCTTTACTGAAGTCCAAGTACACTACACCCACAGCCTTTCCCTCATCCACTAAGTGGGTAACCTTGTCATAGAGGAGCTCAGGATAGTTTGGCGGGACCTGCCTTTCATAAACCCATGCTGACTGGGCCTGATCACCTGGTTGTCTTTGGTACTGTGTGGTAGCACTGAAGATGATCTGCTCTTAGTCCTATCCTGATTTCAATTCTACTGTAAACTGAAAGCAAGATCAGAAGAAAGATAGGGTAGTACTGACTCCCAAAATTATCATGAAATTTCATCAACTTAAGAAAATTAAGCAAAATTAATTGATTTTAATTCTTCACAAAGTATGGGTCATACCTTGCAATAGATCTATATATAGACTAGAATAAAATCTGAAGCACAAAATATTTAAGAACAGTTGCAGTCTATGAAGATAGTTACTAATTCTAGTATGGTAAATTTACAGGCCTGGAGAGAAAATGAATTTGAAGTACTCTTCATAAAAATCATTCTTTAGGGTCTGTTAATTTTCACATGTAAGAAGACACAGCTTCAAAAGGAGCAAACCTTGAGCAACATTCTGCTATCATGAACTGTAAAATTCCAAAGGATTAAAATATTTGACCTTATTTAAGGTATGGCACAATACTAAAAGTTTACAAAGCCGGTGACCTTAACATCAACTTAGAAAGATTTCCTAGTAAAAAGGCAAGAAATTAAAAACATCTAATAATGTTAGAGTACTCTGAAATTAATTCACTGAAATATTGCCAATGCATGTAAGAAATATGGGTGAAATGGCTAATGAAATACTAAGATTATTCATAAAGCTGATGCAAGCTATCTTTTCCTGCATCAGTATTAAAGTTAGATGCAGGCTTCCTACCATTTTAGGCTACAAAACCCTTGTTCACTCATTTTAACATAATTTATTACATCATATCTAATCCTTTCAGAACAACTTTCTTCCTGAACAATTCAGAACCCTGATGTACTTGTCAGGTGCACAGAGCTGATGAAGTAAGATGTTTTTTCTACCTCTAATTTCTCATACTTCTATTAGCAGTTCTATTTCATGTTATAACTGCAGGGTGGCATTCAGGGAGGCATTCTGTATAGCAATGCATCATCTCAATCCAGAAGGAAAAATGAAAAAAATAGACAAAGGTTCATCCCATCTTGTCATTCATCCATGTAGCAAGACGTAGCTGTGAAATACAATTCCAATCATGTATTTGTACCTTAAAAAAAAAAAAAATCTAATCACACAATACTCTGAACAAAAGCAGAAACATCTTGAAGGTAATGGGTAATACTCTATACAATACAGACCTTTCTAGAGGGTTAGATTTCTGGCTGTATTTTTTAAGAAGGCAGTTATCTGGGGTTTAGCCTCATGTCACAGTCATTGCAGTTACTAGAGAAAGCTTCAAATAAGGATTTCATGTACTACCTACCCATGTAACCTTCCAGGTCATTCAGTCAGCTGTGTGTCAGATGTCAACTGCTGCATTGGTCAATTACAGGCACTTGAATATCGTGTCTGCCACTTGCTGAAGATGTCAGAATTCTCAGAGACTTCAGAATGTCACACAGTTCACAATTCCTTAAGTTTTTTTCTCCATGAAAATTATCACACTCAAAGACACTATTTCTTTACAAAGATTTCTTTTATAAGTGGCATATGGGTTTTTAGCTGCTCTGGGAGCGGATGTTACATTACACTAAATTAACATGAAGAGTATACTTTGATTATCTTTTTGAAAAAAGATGCTCCAAATAATAATGAGATTAAACTGTAAAACCTTTATAGATGAAGTAAAGATGAAGTGCAGTATATTGTTTAAAATGTACAGTTAAGTTTAAGTTTTATAGTTTTCACTGCCTTGTGTGTACCACAGGATTTTAACACTTGACCCCACTTGCCTTTTCCATCACTACTCCATCTCACCTCTGTATTTCACATCTGAGATCAGTAAGCACATTAGGTAAAATTATTGCCTAGAATTTCCTTCCTCTGACACTTTCCAAATCACAGTCTTCCATCTTGATCACACTGAAGCGATTTGCAATTCTCCAGCAATGTTCCAGCCAAATATTAAACCAAACATTCTCTTCTCAACCTTTGTAACTTGCCCATCACACTCAACACCAAATACCACAATCCCTTAAAAATCTTTTTCTCTCTCAGCTTTCGAGCACTAGCTCTCTACTACTTCTTTTACTACGACAGTAATTACTCTCTTATTTTCTCAAGTATCTTGCTCAATGTCCTCCTAACTTTTGGAGAAATTTAATAGTAGCCCACCTCAGATTCTCCTCATTTTACTCCCATACAACAATATGCACTGAGACACACCTAATTATCATCCCTATGCAGCTACACCACACGCTTATTTGTCTACTTACCTCTCTTTTTTCCAACTGGATTTCTGGATTTGTCTTTCCTGAGCAGTCAGATATAAGTAAAATAACCTCATGTCACAGCCATTACAAATGTACTTTTGGCCCGCCATTCCAGTATTTTACTATGGCTGCAATCCCACATGGACTAGACAAAGACCTGGGTCTTCCTCTCCAAGTCCATTCAGTTTCCCTTTCTCAGCCATGGTGGACAGCACTGCCAGACTCCATAGGTCTCTCACTATTAGTACTGGGGTATCATCTCTGATTTAACTTCTCAGGGCTCTCATAACCAAGAAGCACCTACCTCATACAGAGTAAGTCTTCATAACTTCTCTTTCAAGTAAGCTATTCCCACTTCTCCAACACATTCCAAATTCCTTTCTGATACTGTAAAGTTTCACAATGTTTCCCTTCCGTAAAAATTGCCACCAAAAAAAGACACTTCCTGACAGCATTTCTTGTGAAGACAGATTTTTTGTTTAGCTGCATGAGTAGCAAACACCGTATTATGCTAAATTAACACAGTCATAGCACACTTCAATTACTTCGTAAGCAAACAAGTTCAAAAAAATAATTAGTCTAAAACACAAGAACCTCACAGTGCATGTCATTCCTCTAGTATTACATTCATAATGGTGGAAAGGGTTCACAAAGACTTTTCTCAGGATTTAAAATTTTCACGTAATTTCTGTATATCTTCTGTGAGAATTTCATGTGACTACTTGTTTTTCTTATTACATTTAAAATATTCACATTCTTACTGAAATTGTGTGAACATATGAAAACAAAGTGAAACTATAGAATAAGCTCTTACAGGTTTAAGAGTAACTATAAAATATACAATCAGAAGGCCTGAATAAGGTCAAGGTGATATGAAGAGGTACATATCACCTCACAAAATCAGCACGGAAAAATATGAAAAATGCAAACCCTAAAATAGCTACCAACTGCAAAAGCAGATATTATCATGCAATTTAAGAGTTTCTTACTTTGTTTTCACTCGGCCCATGTTCAGACAGAATCCCTTTGAAATCAATGGGAAAATATATCATAAATGCCACATGAATAATCAATCCTCAATAATTTTGCTTGCAATTCTGTTCGTCCTCATTCTAGTGTACCTTATTCTCAAACATAAATAGTTTTCAAAATATACATAAATATTTGGAAGTTGACATGATATTTCCTCCCGTCTGCTCAAAATAAACTTGGAACTAAAAAAGATCTACGACAACGTTGTGATAATAACTACTGATGCTCACAGTCTTGAGGGAAAAGCTTCCTGGTTTCTCTGTTAACTAGACAAGTAAAATCCTATAACTAAATATGTACTATTAAAAAATAGAAACTATCTTGTCATAAGAGTATTAAAGAATATTATACTTTCAAAACAGCAGTGTTTTATTAAATTATTGAAAGGCTTGAAATTAGTGGCAACTTTTAGGGCTCATTACTTTACCATGAAACTTGCAATATTTGCTGGGCAAAGCAATTTCTATGGCTCTATGATGCTAATCTTAAAATATCACATGAAAGCATGCACTAGTGTCCACTTACGTCAGTCTTTGACACCAGATTTTATAACTACAAACATCTTGCTTTGGTATGATACAATAAGTTAAAGAAGCCTGTAATTCTAAAGATGCTATGCAAAATTTAATACATTAATGAATACTCAAGATTTTGCCACCAAATGAGTCATGAAACTAATATAGCTTTCCTGAATCAGAGAACAAGTCAATCCGTATAAGGACGTCTGAAAAAGAACTTAATTCAAACTAACTAAGGAGTGAAATCAACATACATCACTTACAACACTTTTAAGCCCCTCTGCAGACACTTATCCCAAGAAGCTGAATGAACTTAACTTACAAACTAGAGCAAGCTACACCTAGACCATTTCTGAATACAAGTCAGTACAACACAGTTTAGTACACTTTAAATAATGCAGCTAAAATTTACATCTTTGTCTGATTGACTTGCCACAGGGACTATCCATAATGTTCAGCACTGCTTTAGAGAGAGTACTGCACAGTTCTTTCATGAGACCAAAAAAAAAAGAATGCTGGGTAGCACTAGCAAGAACTCTTACTAAAAACAGGAAATGATTTTTAATTTTTTTTTTTTTTGGTAATACAGTGCAAGATTTCTGCCTCTTCTTGCAAGTAGATGCACATTCGATACATACCACAATGCTGGCAAAGGCATATAAGAATATACCTATGATAAGAATATACCTATGATGAATGCTGCACATACATAGATGCAGCATATGAAGACAATGTTTTAATTTGCTAAAGATCCCTTATCACTTAGTGACTACTAGAATTGTTCTGGAGATAAACAAGTTCCTAATCTAAGTTAATGGGCTACTGAACTCCTACATTTAGAGGAAATGTCTAATGAAAAAAGTTACAACATGCCAAAAATGAAATTACATGCCCCAGATACTAAAACATTAATATCATTCTAAAAATGCTTCCTATGAAATAGAAATAGTGGTAAATTACAGTATCTTGCATGACTAGCAAGAAAACTCAAAATACAATCAAACAGATACTGAGCATGTCAAAGGCACATGCAAAAGTGCACTTCTGAATTGCATCTTCTTAAAGATCCATAAGCAAAAGAACACAAAAACTAGAAGAGAAAATATGTAATAGACCAAAAGAAAAGCCAAAGCATAGCAACTCTAAATTTAGGAAGGAAAACTAGTTAGCACGCTCCAAAATCAGACATTTTGCCCAAAGCAGCAAAAGTAAACATCTTAAAATTCAGAAAGTAACACAAGCTCTCATCTCAATCAAGCATCTGTATTTAGAAATATTTGCTGTGCATAAGTACTCTTAATTGACAGCATTATAAAGTTAACTGCAATTGAGGCTCCTACTGACTTCAAGAACCATCAGCGCAGTTAATTCGTTACAAATGAATGACTACCAAAATTTAGTTCATATCTTACAGCTTATGAACGTGCATGATCTGCTAAAGTCTGTCTCTAATTTACAAAGAGAAAGCAGGATTCCAATGCTGACACAGTTTATGAAATAAGTAAATATAAATTATTAACGAAGTTGTCTGAATAAGGAACTCCTCAGTACTGGATACAGGAGAAAGCCACTAGCTTTCCTATTGCTTAAGAGTTTGAAGAAACAACTTCAGAATTACAAGCCTGAGATGCTACACTTTTAGCTTAGGAAAGACACTTCTGTTCAGCAACTACAGCATTTGCATCTGCAGATGATGAGACAAGAGTGTGACACATAGTACTACCTGGCAGCAGAATTACCTTGTAAATAACATGCTGTAAATTTACAGTGTTCTGTAAAGAACACTCCAGTAAATGTAGCGTATTTATCTGAGAGGGGCTGTTTCCAGTGATCAGTTCTTGAAAAGGTAACAAGCAGAGTACTTTACTCACCTAGAGAAAATAAATTGCTACTATTCACTCCAAGATACTAATAGAAGTATTCTTTTTTAAAAAAATCTTTTTTTTAAAAAAAAATAAATCTTTGTTATGATTAATGCCCCAGTTACTAGTGAGTTCATTGGAATTGCCTGAAAAGGCTTCTCCTCCTCATCACAAGATGCCTTGGTCAGATGGTCAGATTCCTCAACACTCAAGTTTTCTGCAACGTATTGATTTTGAAATTTTTTTAAAACCAAATCGAAGTCTCCTATTCCTCGACTAGGACCTTGATCCTGATGATCACTACTGCTAGTAGCAAATTAGCATGCAATACTGAATGTAAAATTTGGAAACATGCCATGCAAAGGCAATATTCTAACATAGAAGAGCAGATATTCTACACAAGGGGAACGCAAAAAATCTATCTGGATATATATTAAAAGAAGTTTGTAAACGTGCTTTAACATATCCCAGGACAAAACTTGCTCATTAAACACCTTTCTTCATCTTAAATTCTGATAGAATCAGTGCAAATTATGAGCGGTATTATAAACAAACTTCACACAACCATTCTGAAGTCAAAGACTCAGCCTCGCTATTGCGTATGAGGAAACAACTACTATAGAAGAGAAAATAACATCAGCTTTACTCCTGAAAGTACTGCAAAGATTGACTGGGAAGTACTACTGTAGAAGCACCCTTCAGAAAAGGACAGGATGGCAATGCAAACTCTTACACTATGAAATGCCTCAGTATATCACAATATGGACACAGGGAAACTCAGTGATAGACACAGTGAACTTTTCTACCAATTGTTCACAATACTTGTAGAAAAAAAGTGAAATTTCATATTGAAGCAACCTTGTTTGTACTTCAAATACTGAAGACATTTTTCCAGACCAGATCACCCACCAACAGAAAAATGCAAGTCTTACAATGCTGCCAAGTTCAGCAAGACCTGTGGTGAAATCCTCTGGTAAAGTAGCCACAGGAAAATAAGCTGCTCAAAGACATATTCTATTTACCATATCCATATTGTCAGTGTTTCAAGAAGATTAGAAGAGGAAAATCTGTGATTGCTCCAAATATGTGGAAATACCTCATGCCCACACAATGTTCTCATAGTAATATGAGTATATTTTCATGGTCAAGCAGAAGAAGTCTTGAGACAATGAAATTTTTGAATACCTTTTTCTTCTTTAATATCACTACACTCACCTCCCATAAAATCCCTACACTCAGACACACAAAGGAATGATACAGATGAGCAGTAAGGACTTTAAACACACATCTTTTACTTGGTCAGCCTTCTGGTGTACCATATCAACTTCAGAGAAAATTAAATGAGGAAAACATTACAACAGCCCAGGGACACTTCTCCTTAAATTTTGTGATTACATTTTAAGTGTTCTTTGTCACAGATATCATAAACTGATTAAATCATTTCATGGCTGACCCCTATTGACTATGCTAAGTGAAAAGAGAGGGCTATTAATAACTACCCATTTCTGACAGCTGCCCAGGGGCAATGTAGCCTTTTGCAGCAATAAAATGACTCCCTAGCTCACTTACTGAATGCTAAATATTGATTCATATTATGAGTGTTGTCAAACACAGACTGCAGTTCTGAAGATCTGTACTGGCAGGTCATCAGGAATAGCATTAGCAAATGTCAGGTCAGGAATCAAAGGGTTGCTGGACTCTTTAGGGATGAGATTTATCGATTCCATAAAACGTGAAACAGATCAAGTACTTGTGATGATGGAAACGGTCATGGCAGAATGAGGCTGAGCTTAGCATGATGTATATCTCAGAAGAGAAGCATCACACAAAAATGTTGACCACTGAAAATAAGTTTTAAAGGTTCGGATGTCCATGGCAAAGACAACCGAAGCTACAGGCCCCAAAAATACCTTTTTAGGGCTAAAAGTCAGATTTTGAACATGCATTTTGCCAAAGCCATATATCTAGCTTGCATGCACAGGAAATCATGGTGCTAGGCTTAATAATCTATTGAAATTAATATTGGTGTTGTTCAGACCATATAAGAAGCCAACGAATACTATAATCAAGAGTTAAAAATGTCTTGAATTCCAAATAATGTCAAAACTATTTAAATTCTATGATTTTGCACTTTGCCACAATTAGTAGGACTTTATTTAATGAAAATATATTTCAGGACTTCTTTTTCATAAGAATGTGATTATACACATTTTAAAATTTTCCCTCAGCTAGGAAAAAATCTGGCATGAAGGCATGGAAAGATGACTAGAATGTTGCAAGTGGGTTGAGGAGAGAAAAAGCAAGAAGCTTCAAGTTAAATTAAATACTGACATTTCTTCCCTCTTTCTCCTTTCACAGCACTTTATCTTAAGTGAAACACTAGTACTAGGTAATGATTGTATCAGTTAAATATTTGATAGAATGACTTTTAACAGAAAATCTAACTAAAAGAACGAACAATGATATATTCCATGGAGCCAGGAACCTGATTAAGGAAACAGTTGTATTCAGGAAAACCCAGTCATTGAATGTTCAAAGCAATTAACTCTATTCTAAAATTGAACACTATGATTTGGATGAAGGAAATACTATATTGAATTCTAACCAAGTAATATAAAATGTTGTATTTTCTTAATGTTGCTTTGAACACCTTGGTCAGCTGGAATATTTTTAAATGAATGAATAAATATTCAAATACATTTTCAATCATTTGAAACTACTTCACCTCATGTATGATTTTTTCTGTATGTTACAATTTTTTTTGTTGTAAATTTAGAACAGACAATTTATCAATACCCAGGACACTGTTAAAATAATCTCTATAAAGAAAAAAAATCTCCATTAACTTTTACTTTGGCTATTTGAATGGTAATTATGACATCTGTAAAAGGAAAAGTGGTCCCAGCTACCTAGGAAAGATAATATCCCAGGATATCGTATTCCTTGCATTGTATGTTCTCTTTCAGAAAAACAGAAATCAAATCACAAATCTGAATATAACATTTGATGCTTACATAGAACACAAGAACTCAATAAAAGATGATAATTACAAATAATAGACTTGAAAATTAATGGCTTCAACAAACCACTATTTCATATAAAAAACATAAACACTGATGATTTAAAATTATAAAGAAACTACTCGTGAACCAAAGATATAGCTATTAATGGATAAATGGTTCCAAAAGAAAGCACAGAAATACACAAACCATGCAAGGCAAATAATATCCTCCTTTTGGAGGATTTATTTAAAATCTAAATAGGATGATGATGTAAATCCATTTTAAAATTAATTACATAAAATTTATGGGTAGAAATAAACCATAAATAAATTTATTAAAAACTGTTGCGTACAGTTGTACTTGTATGGACATTTTTACAGCAAATTCAACAGAGACAAGTTTTCACCTGCTGTGCCCTGCAGTTCCGAGTACAATGGAGGTATAAGAATTGTATAAAGAAAAAAGTAAAAAAAGTAAAAATAATTTCACTATTTTCCTAGGGAGAATCTAAAGAGACTGCCTTCTCTAAGAGGTAGATATCCCCCTAATTAGAATGCCCTTCCACCAAGATAGGCCTCGAAGTAGTCAATTTAGTCTAATGACAGTAACCATTCTAGAAAAGATCCAGTGTTTCATTTCATCATTGGCTTCAATTAATCCAAGAGGATACCACCACATCAACAGTAGTGCTGGTTCCCTCTCCTTTCCCACAGCCATTTCTGCCCATATAGCCATGTGCTCAGCTAGAGCAGGCTGAAAGCCTTCTGCATATCCAGTCCCCCGAACTTACTCACTTTGGTTTTACATCAAGCAGGAAGGGTGGGAGCATGCTGACAGTATCAGAAGCAGGAATACCCTTCTAGAAGAAACCCATAGAGCAGTTTAGTTGTATTATGAGACAGCTCTCTACGGGTGCAGTTCTGATAGAGGGTGAGTAGTAGCAGATGACTGCTACTTGTAAAGAGAAGTCCTCTCACATTCCAACCTATCCTTCAGCTTTTCTCCTTTCCCCTTCCCAGCTGACATTACCTCATGCTGGCTTTGAGTTCATCACCTTCATCCCACTGGAAATCAACTCAAATCACTAACAGAAAGCAAATACATCCAAAAAAAAAAAATAAAGCAAACAATTCCTCTGCCAGGTAATTCAATCGGCTCACAGAGGGATCCAGGCAGCACAGAGGTGGCACAGAGAAATGACTACCTGAGCGGAGCAAGGTGTGAAAAAGCAGGAGGTGGCAAGCCTTAGATCAGATCAGTTATCAAGGAACCACAGTCTCGGATTACCGCAGCACTAGATACGTAGGATAGGGTAGAGACCTACTGAAGATCTGGAAATACTTTGGGGATTACTTAGCAAGCAGTTTTCTGAACACCTCCAGGGATGAAGATTCCATCACTTCCTTGGGTAGCATGTTCCAATGCTTGATCAATCTTTCGATTAAAAATTCTTTTCTAACATCCAATCTGAAACTCCCATAGTACAATTTGAGGCCACATCCTCTCATCCTATCACTTGCTATCTAGGAGAAGAGGCTCACTACACCCGTCTACCACCTCACTACAACCGTCTTTCAGGTATGCAATATCTCTCAGGGGCAAAGATCCTGCCTCTGTTGTGCACCAATGTAGACCAAGCATAAATAGAGACAAGACAGAAGTCCCTCTTTTGGTCTATATTTCAGCACATTAGCTACCTGAACTTCATAGAAATATCTATGTTCCTCTCTTCAAGCTCAGAAGTCTTATCTAAAGCAAATTTCCAAGTTGTTTCCATGAACATTCACAATCTTACTTGTTTTCTGTTGAGTAAGCAAGCAATTGGTATAATGGGCATTACAACTTGAAAAACAGAAATCTGCAGACAGATTGCAGGCACTTAAAAAAAAAATCAGTAAGATTAATAAAGTATGCATGGCTAATAAAATATCTAGCTAGTAAAGTATATTTAAAGGTTTGCAAATACAGCTGTCTACTAAAATGTCACATACTTATTTAGTTTATTTTATATATTTGTACTACTCATTCAAGTGTATGTTTCCCATGAAATAATGTATTCTCAAATGCTGATTTTTTTTTTTTAATGACTCTCTTAAAAGACTTCTGTGCTTTCCATTTTCCCCGTAAGTTATTGGGGGGTTATTTTTATATTCTATGAATATAAGGGAAGACATACAATATGCTCTGGCATTTTCTTTAACACTAGTTCATGCCTTTTCCAATTTCTTGGACATTTTCAAGTTGCATGCAACATCCCATAGAAGAAAGGTACTCAAACCATTTTTTTCCCTTTAAGTGGCTCAAAAGAATGAGTAAGCTAAATCACGCAGGCTGAATTTTGACATGAAGCTATAGCTGCCAAGCTTTAAAACATTCAGAAAACTACATTAACATGTTTTAAGAATTAAGTATAATCAATGTTCAAAAAGGAAGGAATTTTATTCAATGGGCTATTATTTCTGAAATAATTAAAATAATATGAAATTCTGTAATACAATGAAAGCCCTTTAACTGCTGCATAGACTCAGACATGTCTTTTGTTCATTCTATCTAGACAGGATGTAAAATATGAGTAAGTTTGCCTGCAGTTGGGGTTTGGTTTTTTTTTCATTTACAAGCTGAAAAAGAGGTCAAACATATTCACTGTTTACACTATAAAGGCAAAACATACCATTTATTTTCACAGTTTTAAGAACTACCTTTTAAGGTACTTTAATACTCTCTGAATTCTGATCTCTGGCAGTGATGGAGCAGTGTATGCAAGTACACTGGGAACACTGTAAAAAGTAATGCAGTTACAAATCATCATTCAGGTTTAACTTAAGTAAGATTTAACATAGCAATTTTACATGATAAATTTTCAGATAATGTAAATCTAGGCAACGATGAATATTTCCTCTATATTCTTTGGTGTCCAACTACTTTATATCAAGAGAACAAATACTTTTTATTTCAAAGCACTGGCCACATTCAAATGGTTTTGTATTTGCATGAGAGAAGCAAACAAGAACTAAACAGGCTACAACTGTGTTTGAATTGTCAGAAAACATTCAAAAATATGAAGGCTAAACCTACCATTTTAACAATTCTTTCCAAAGAAAAGCATTAATAAGCAAAACATGTCAACAACTTAATTAAATATTTCATAGCCAATGTAAAGTTATGCAGTGTTAAAATTTATTTTTTATGGTATCACATTCACTACTGATATGCTGTGCAACAGATAATACATTCTGAATTTTTCTTTGTTTATTAACAAGTCCTCGTAATTAACTTCCTTTTAAATCATAAGTATGATACTATTTTAATTTCCCTCACATTCTCTACCCTATCATTTGGAATCACATTAAGCTGACTCTTAGCAGGCCACCTGGTGTAATTCTATGACATTGAAGTGAGCTGTTCTGGTATGCAGGAAACACTGACAGTGTTCTGTGCTGAAATCCACTTCTCTAACTGATGACAGAACTGGGGGAAATTAATTTTTGCTATTCATAAATACCTGACAGGTTTAATGTAAATGTTTTGAAAAAGACCTCAGCATATGCCGCACATACATTATATATGCAGCAGTGCACTGGAATATTGTATTTCCAATCCATTCAATTTCTAGATCACTACTGCTGAAACTGTTGAAATTTCCTAAATTACATCCATATTGTAATTTTCTCCACATACATATAAACAACAACAGAGGCCTCCATGAAGCCTTTCAGTCACTAAAAACCAGTTAGACATTTAGAACAATTCGTTTGACAGAAATGCTACAAAGAAATACGTATGGTACCTTGCCTTATAAATTAATGAGGAATGAGAAATGAGTTGCTTATGCACGTGATGAGAGACCAGAGGGAATTCTATTATAAATCTACATGACCAAGAACACTTTCTCACGAAATATAGAATATTTCATATTCCTAATGACATACCAGCAGCTTTAACATTCTCGTCAACCCCCCATCCCCACTTCTCTCTATGAAAATCTTACCAGCCAAAGCAGATTTCCAAAGGTATCCTCAACATAAAAATTTATTTCAATGTCTGGAATCTAAAAAAAAAAGAACTACTACACTGAATAGCTGGAAAAAATGAGACTTCTTGTTTTTCATATATATGTAAACAACATGGACATCAATGAAAATAAAAGATCTAGAAATTAGGAAAGAACAAAATGGGGCATTATAGGAGAGGGAATCAACCATTTAACTGCTATTATGTCAAGACATACACCTTCTCACTATACATTGTGAGACCTACTGGACTGCCTTTTGAACTCTGCTAGCCAAAATATCATTATTTACAACTACTGAATACAAGACACTGAAATTTTCCTAAACCTAATGCAAACAGATGTTTTTTTTAATGATATAAACCTTGATTCTAATTCTGTAAAGGAAAACAAAAAAGAATTTTACCGATTGTGAAAATTCATTCCCTGTGTGTCTTTGCTTTGGAGTATGTCTGTATATTAGTGTCTATTTTTATTTTGGACACATCTACTACAAGCGTAAAAAAATCAACACATGACCATGATAAACAAATTACAGTCACACAAAAATAAGTGATACATTAATTGGCCAGCAAATAGGATATATGACTAGGGACCTTAAAATGTAATGCAATCTTGATTTTAAGGTGAAGACTCCATAGATATAAACTATAATTAAAATAAATAACTATCCTAATTCTGTATTTTGTCTAAACTCTAAATAATTCTTGCATATCTCCAAGACCCCAAAACAGCAAATAGCAGTACAAGTAAAGATAAGTTGGAGGATAAGAATACATAGAGAAAACCCACATATTTTGATCAAATAGAAAGATAAGTCCTATAAGCAACATGAAGTATTACTTTACAGAATAATTTCTCAACATATAATTTCTCATATCCAACACCAGGGATATTTTAAATCTGCTTCAGTAGTCTGTTTTAATAGACTATACTTCAATAGTCCCACACTATTAAAGCATAATAAGAATAAAAAATTCTTCATTTTCTATCATGGTACTGTTGTGAATGCTCTTCCTTTTACAAGGAAATTCATAAAATACTTCAGGACTTGAAGAAAATTCTGGATTATTTCAGAAGTGCTCTATCTAGACTAATAAATGCATCCAGAGATGAAGATGCTTCTTTCCCAATTCAGACTCTATGAAAATGCTATTAAAACTTAAGCCAACTTACATTTATGTAAAGTCAGTACAACTGAATAACTGAAGTATAATTTCAGACCAACAGTTTTTGTAGAAAATACTACAGCTTGCGTTCAGTGCAATTTATAGTCACGTTTTCAGTAAGAGATAAAATAATGTCATTTCACTCACTGCACAGTAGTTTTGTGATACTCGCAATTGGTTGTCAGTCAAAGAGAATCTAAAGACAGGACAGTTTCTGGTGATAATAAATTGTCTAAGTGGCTTAATAAAGGTGTGTGTCACAGAGCATACTCTAAATCACCCAGAGCCAAGTGCTATTTTATAACACATTTGGTACAACTTTTTAGTCATTTAAGCATATGTACAAGGTTTTTAATATTTTTTCAAATATTTAGAAAAAACATAGAGAAACCAATTTCTTGTATTATATATGTACCACACAGCTTGAAGAATTTGGTTCTAAAGTAATTAAGTCAGGTCAAGGAGAATCAGTCCTCACTTCTGCTTCAACAGTCAAAACTGCAACCAAGGCTAACAATGGCTGAAAAGAAGTCAGCAACTTGCTCTTATCACTGGAAAATAACAAGTTGTTGGCCAGGCAAAAGGAGGCACAGCCTGGCTTCCCTTGGAGGAATTTGTCCTAAGTGGTTTATGCAAAATTACCCTATTGCCTGTGGAGGAATAGGAAGTCCAATGCCTCTCAGAAACGTAGGACTTTTTATGCATGCATGCATGCCAACTAGATCCAGCCAGAGAAGGTATCAGGAATATGCCTTGTTACTCCAGGAAAAGCTTGATATTCTCAGTTCTTACTAAAATTTCTCTCTTAGGCAGCAAAAGAGGATCTGTTCAAAGGAAAGATGGAATATACCAGCCATCTACATTCTTGGGAATATGTATATCTGCAGTGGACTCTACAAGTAGCCACTTGGTGCTGTAGGGCGATGACGCAAAAATGCCATTCTTGTGCAAAGGCTGCACTAGAACACAGTGTGCTCATGGGGAACCAGAAGCCAAATCAGCACATACATTTCTGATTTTCCCTGAGGAAAGGTCATCTTCACCATGGCAATATATTTCACATTAATAATACTGTGAACTTTTTTTACTGTATAATTTCTTATTATTTTAGTAAGTATTTTTAAATTTTATTAATTACTCATGAAAAGAAAAATTACCAAAGAACTGCACATCTGTCATTGAGGCAAGTAAGCATTATCAGATCTACCCTATGGGACAGTTAATTGGACTATAGAAATTGTTATTAAAAAAAAAAAAAAAAGGGAAAACTACCTTTGGGGAAAAAGATTTTTTTAAAGTTAGCTTTTTTTCCCCTGCATGAAAACATTAGATCCAAACTAGTGATATTAGCCAATAATCCAATTCAACTCACTAAACGAGCAGAAATCTAGTACTAAACAGAAAGAGTTTATCACTGGGTCAAGAGAACAGCAGAATACTCAGGTTTTGCAGCAGAAGCAAGGTCTTAGTTAATTTTGAAGACAATTAACAAATCTTCACTAGGTTCAACAGCCAAGGTTCATTTAGATTTTATTCTGTCTGACCTCAGAAGCTGAGAAAAGTTCTTTGTATCACTTCCCTCCCCCAACACTCATAAAGAGTTTTCATGTGTATCTTTTCTTGGCTTCACTTTCTCTTTCAGTTTCTCACTTGGCTTAGAACCACTAGGTTCCTTTGAAAGCCACCCACCAGGGAAAGATAAATACTTCACTGCTTAACAATTATATCCATTTGCTTATCTGATTCAGATTAATAACGTGACATGAAGGTCTACAAGCTTTCAGCCAGCTAATTTAAATCATAGACAAAGTAATCATCCTAACTCTTTAATATCATTAAGAGTTTTCCATATTCATCCATGCCACATGATCAATTAAATAACTACACATAGGTAAAAAATGGCATACTGTTATATACAAAAATATTCAAAACAATAATAAAATGTTTATCTTAAATACAGCAAAAATATTAATGCTATAATAACTTCCCCAACTATTATATATCAGTACTTGCATTTCCATTCAGTGTTCTACACAAAAAAACTCCGAGTTTGTCTTCTGAACCACTACACGTTCTTAGACTAGAAATTCTCACTTGCACACTCCCTGTTACAGATTTACTTGATACATTTTATTTGAGCACATTTGAGGTAGCTGTTATATATCAGAAATAAAGCAACCCAATCAGACAGCTAAGGATACATGTAAAGTATTCTACCATAATAGTGTTCTTCCAGAAAGGCGTGCTGAGAGGAAGATTTCTGTTCTCTTTTTCCCACCAACTGATCCAACATGTAGAATCACGGTCCACAGTCAAGAGATAAGAAACCAGCTTCTCTAGAAAACATCCAGCAATGCAATGAGTAACCATCACACCTTTCTCATTAACTTTCATTTCTCTGTAGACAGGTGCCAGAAGTATCTACTCTAAACAGATTTTAGCCCATTCTCATATGGCTAAAAGAGTGGAGTAAAGTCATGCCTCTATACCTCATATTATCTTCTACCTTCAATTCTCTTTGGAAGTTTCCTTCTCTTAAGAGATTGAACATAATGCACTGGGGCTTTCAAAAGCCATCCAGCATGAACCCTTATCAAACAACCTAACTTATAATCAGAAAAGAGGAAATATCCTCGCATACATTGAGCTGGTGAAAGTAAGAAAGAAAGCCTATGAACTCATAATAAATTTTATCAATGAAAAGTTACTATTGGCATCCAGGAAAGACCTGAGTTAAAGATAGGCAGTCCAAGACCCTCATGACACAAATATTCAATATGGCAAGGAACTACATACTATGAAATACTTTAGTGTCTCTCCAAAAATAGCTTCATGCTGTATTCCCAGAGAGGCATCCCACACAGCTCTCGGGTACCTCTAGTATTAATCGAAATATCTGCTTAGTCAGACAAATGCATTGCACTTAACGTAAGTGTTCTCCCTGCTATTTATTTTTTAAACCAACTTTCTCCATTAATGTGAATTGCATCTTCAGCTCTTGACAACTGCAAAATCCTAATGATTGTCCATCACAGGATTTCAAACTGATCTTCTGGAAAGGTCAGTTGCCAGGCTCTACCTTTAATGTCTGCACCTCACAGTCACCACACAGACATGTAATAACAAAAAAATTCCGATAATAGTTTTTGACTGTTTCTTTTGCCAAGCAGAATCAGATGTTCTTAACCACAGAAGCTTTGCCATGGACTTTCCGAGAGAAGTACCTGCCTACTTATAAGGCCACACACTTAAATAACCAACCATCGGCTCACTTGAGCCTCCCCTTCCTCTGAGCACTTCAGTTTCAAGGTTTCAAAACCTTGAAAGTCAGTAGTGACTTTCTAGGATGATCTGACAACTCACAGTGCATCAACTGCCCTACATCTTGCCTGCACATAAACATCCTCAATGTCTGTGCTTCATTCACGATTCTAAAGGAAGCATTAAATAAACAGTAATCAGAGGTGGGCTCCCTACTCTAGTATAGGTATGGAAAGACTCTATTTAACTGCTACGGATGGTCTTCGAACACAGCATAAACAGAGTGAATGCCCTCCCACCACCAAACCTCAACATTGCAGGCTCTTTGAATATTTTATACATTAAGCCAAAAACATACTTTCTGCTTAGTCAAATATAATTTAAAATATTGGAAATTTCATGGAACAAGAATAGTATAAATTACATAAAAGCCTACACAGTAACTCTTATTTTTGTATGAGGTTTGGCAACACCTTTCCAATATAAATAATAATACACCTTTTTCATTTCCATCTATTACAAAAAATCCTTCAAAAGTCTGCTCACAAAACCACAGAATAATGTTTCCATCTTATCATTTGCCATAAATAATGAGGAGGGGCAAAAGAAGACAACCTACAGAAAGACAGATAAAATCTAGAGAATGGAAAAAGACAATATTCTTCTCATAATGGACTCTTAAACTGTATGTTTTTAAAAAACTTTGCTAGCAAAGAATGAAACTTTCACCTGAAAAGAACATGGGATGGTCCTTTCATGTACATACACATGCACTGACACAGAGAAAGAGGTGAAACCCTAACTCTAGGTGTAGCTAATACAAGTGTAGTTTATTTAAATGCAACTATTACCTGCCTTTCTGTAAAACCAAACAAATCAAAAGCAAAACCTCTTAAATTCATACAATGTATGAAAATTCATGGATTAACATTTCTAAATGGTTTTATTGTTCTATCCATTTCAGAACACTAGAGCTATAATATCTCACTCTTACAACACCAGGACCCCAAAGAAAGTTTCACAGTAAGATAACAGAGTTGTACATGTAATAAAATAGATAACATCCATTCATATTTGCTTGCATTACTGAATCTCTCTTAAATGACTGCTTCAAATAAAAGCTATACCTGCTTCTCAGTATCTGTGTGTTTACCCTGAGAAAAAAGGTTTTTTTTTTGAGAATTCACTATGCTGTGTGTTGGTGCCTTGAACAAAACAAGCAGAAGGGATGTCCTGCGTGGCTGTAGAACAAGGGAGAACCAGTTTATTTAGGCAACCAAATTACTCTTCCACAAAAGAGAAACTGCACTCTCCTTTTGAGAAGAAAAGTGGTTCCAAGAGGTTTGAGTAAAAGCTTGCAAAGTATCACTTCTAAAAATGTTTGACATAAAAGGCATACTGAAAACATGATGGTAAGGAAATGAGACAATTGGTCTCATTAACACCAGAGTATAAGCTATACAGGAATAACAAAGTAGGCTATACCACTACTGGACAAACTGTAAAAGGAAAGCAAAAGCTATTCAACATATCAGAAGCTTTGTCAAGAGATTGCAACACCAACAGACAACCACTATAGAAAGCAATTAGTAAAATGAAATAAGACCATATGGAAAAACTACATAAAGTAGCTGCAGAATACACAGGCAACACCAGCAATTACAAATCTAAAGGATCAAATTGTATTCACTCAAGAATGCTAAAGGAATTCAAGGATGAAACAGCAGAACTGTGGTGTGTAATCTTTCACTGAGAGGAATGGCAATGTGGACATGTGCTTAAGCATGAGACTAGGAAAGAATCAGGGCACTTCTAGAAAGAGAAGTCCTGCCTCACAAACTTCTGTTGGTGACCACAAGCCTGGAAATAAAAGAGATATATGGTCTAGCCGCATTTGAAAAAAAATCTGGAATAAGAGCAACAGTTCTTTTGCAGGTAAAAAACCAAAATGCATTATCAGATACAAAATACAAAATTAAGAAAATGGGCAGTTTCCAGAGTGATGTGAAGTTACCAATACAATACAAAGAGTTTGCCTCAGGATGCTGGAAACGTTGTTGAAAATACATGTGAAGCTGAGTTACTCACAGTAATAAATACAATGTCCAACTGAAAAATAGTAGAATGTCTAGAGGGAATTAATGAAACTGAGACATTAATGGACATTAAAATGCAAGTAAAAAAAATATAATGCAGACAAATTTAGAGCAACTTGCAAAGCAAGAACAGTCCTGAATTTGTACATAAAAAATTGGCACAGAGCCGGCCATTGTAAGATCATGAGGTTAAAATATTAGTTCTGTGAAAGACTCTATATAATACTGAGACACAGGAAAAAAAGCAAACAGAAAAGAGCGAGCTATTAGGAAAGAAAAAGAGAAAATACAGAGTATTACTATGTCACTGTATAAACCCATAAGGAGCTCACATCGTGGTAACTACATGCAATTCTGAGCAACCCTTTCAAAAGGGTATACAGTAGAATCAGAAAAACATACAAGGGCAACAAGAATGACCAAAGGTCTCAATATGAGAAACAAATATATAGACTAAGACAGTTATTGCAATGTCCACACGCTTATAATCCAGGGTACTAGAATAGTGTTGCTACAACTAACTTAGTGTCACTGTAACTTTACTGCTGTAAATAAACTAGACTGTTATAAACATTCTAGTCGGAAGAATGGATTTAGAGTATCCAAATACCATGCCTTATTAGACAGGAAGATGAGAAAGAAACTGTAGACTCATGAAAAGTACATGAAGTTTTGATAAATAGAAAATAAATAGAAACTGGATCCCAGAACTTACATGTTTTTCTTTAAGGAAATTTAGATATTTGTGATGTGGATGACAGATAATTTATCAATTATCAAAATATGATTGATAAAAAACTTAGTTTCTGTTTTCTCCTTGCAGTACCACAAAGGCATTTCAAAAATTAACCAATGCCTACACTATGCATTTTACATGCACGTGACAAAAAGACAGGCCATACCCAACAAGCTAAATTCACAGTACACTACTACTAAAGAACCCCAAAGAGCCAACCTATATCAATAGCCACATTACAGACTTCAAAGGTATATTAATATAAATCACGAAAACCTACTTCTAGACAAAAATAAAACATGAAAGTCTCTAGGTCACATCCTTTTTTTAATGGCTGTACTACTCCATCCAATTCACTGCCTCTAAGCTATTTTTAAGAAGAATCTAAAAGCAAGAAAGGCAGTGGCTGTGACAGTCTGCAGGACTTTATTCATAGTACAGTTAGACAAAAGGATAAAACAAAATCACGTTTGAACCGCTTATACATTGCATTATGGCCAAAATCAAAATGCTACTCACAAGTCACTTGCTTACTAACTGATTTCCACTTTTTCTAGCCAAAGAAATGATGCTAATACATCAGCAGTAACAATGTTTTTATTGCTTTTTCAACTATATCGATCTAGCTGCAATTTTGATAATTTTGCACTGTAACTAAACATCTGTTTGCCCTGTAAATTTCTGGTCAGGGCCAGGTAGCATAGTGTGTGGTGAACTGGGACATAGTAAAAGGAAAAGTATACACACCCCCCCCCTCAAAAAAAATCCAATATAAGTAAGAAGAAAAATACCTCCATACATGTGTCCTAAGCCTAATATTAAAACCCTTCACCTAATTATACATCCAGGGTTTCAAATAAACAGAGAAGAACAACGCGTGTAACTGACAGAAAGTTTACATTTTTATGATCTGCTCTTGTTGTGCACAACACCTCTTGCTCACACCATCGACATCCAGGAGTGAGCCCTAAGGGAGTTGTTCTAAGTGAGGGTTTCTGTATGTCTCGTTGACTAGGAATACAAACTGACAGAAAAATAACTCAAAATTGCTATAAAATGATTGGTACCTCCAAATGCACAAGCAAATGACATGTACTTTAATGTAACACATTTCTTCTCATTTTGTAGTAAGTTAAAACATACTTAAGGTTTGTATAAAATGTATGAAAAAATGCTACTTGTGTTAGGAATGAAAAGATAAAATTTAAAACCCTTGATCTTTATTAATCAAATGCTGCTAGTCCTAAACCATGTCATTTGCTTGTTAAAAATTCCTTGATTGAAGCAATTTATGGGGTTTTTTATCGAAGTAATGGAGGAAAACATTAAAATTCTTTGTTTAGGATGTGCATCTTCTTGGCACAGAACTATACTGGAAAGCTGCCACAGTGGGATCTGACTACTCTGCATAATCCTTCACACGGAATGGGATTCTCTACATGGTAGTCTCTATGGGAGAGAGCTTGATCCAGAGTCCATCCACTACATGATTTCACCAGAAGCTACATATTCTTTGCAAGGTAAAAACACTGCACAGCTCCAAGGTATGGGAACTCTTCTACTCTCCAGTGCATGGGGTGGAAGAGTAAAGCAGTACTCTGAGAAAACTTGCCACCTGCAATTGTGGGCAATCAGTTTAAAATTAACAAGATTCTATTCTTTGTTTCTACAATTCCACCCATCTTCTCTGATGTGTTACAAAAAATTACTGATACTTATTCTAAAAAAATCAAGTATTACCTCTATTTTAACATAAATCTATTTTTCCTATACAGGAAAGCACAGCCAGCCACCCAGATGACTGGTGAACAGTCACACCACAGCACTGTAAATGGAGAACACACACTGCTAGCTGCACAGAAGCGTGAGAAGAAAGTCAACTATCTGAGACTTGATGAGTGTGTACCTCATCTGCAAGCAACATAAGACTGACTACAAGCCAAAAAAATTGATGTAGCAATGCTCTTCTAAGCACATAACAGAAAAGCATCATGTCATACGGGAATATCAACAAATGATGGCACAGACACGAAACCTCGTTCTTTCCTTCTCTTGTGTTTTCTCAAACAGAACTGATTGCCCCAAAATGGTTTACCAAGTCCGTTTAAATCAATTTATTCCTGAGTTTCTGAAAATACTTCCAACTCATTTGCACTGGGCAACTGATCCAGAGAAAGTAGAACTAGAGGCAGAGAAAGGTAACAGTCTTCTAGAGTAAAGGAAAGACTTACACACAAGGCAGGAAGCAGCTTAGGTTGACCCAGTGTAAATAACACTTATATTTTAAGAGTAGCATCAAGAGAGATGATCTTTCATCAGCAGTGAGTACATGGTTTTTTGCCTGAGGGAAGCGAGCATTTCATTTGATTCCAGTCTTGTGACCAGTCCTGTCAATAGAACTTCTGCCTCCTCGAATTTCATAATTTAATTCCCTCTCAAATTTAACCCCAGAGAATTCTGTCTCAATAAAATTCAAATCTTAGTTGAATAACTGATATGTTACAGGCATCTTCAACTGTAGCTGTTTTCCACCAATCACCACTACTTTCTACGTCACCTTTGCCCAATAACCAGGAAAAGAATGTCATATAAGCTCCAGAAACATACGTTTACAGTTATTAAATCGTTCACTCTTATTGCATTCAGAAACAAAACTGCTATTTACTGAATCACCAGCAACACAACTACAGCACCCACTGGAACTTTGCTGGACTATCACCCAACATATGCCACTGTCTTTTAAGTCTCTCCTAAGGAAGCAATTCTTGATAACTGTAAATAGTATAGGTACTTCTACTGTACATTATATACATAAATTTTCACTGTTTATATTTGCCCAAAAATCATTTATATAGAGCTCCTTTGAAAGCCTAAAACCGCAATCTGTCTTGGAATGTCTTTAGAGACATATATGTCAGATGCTGAAAATTTCTCAACATATTATACCTCTGTAAACAGCTAAGTACAATTCAAGATGTGGCTTGTGTTAGTCAATAATGTAAGTGTCTATATGACATTTATTGTAGGCACAGATTAGTTAAACTAACAATAAAATACTTTAGGATTAGAAAAACACATACCATTTGAACTACAGTAGGCAAAATGAAATGAAAAAATTATGAAAATTTAATTAATTGGAAGGAAAAGAAAAGCTTTTTCCCCATGAGGACAGTCAGCATTGGACCAAGTTGCCCCGAGAAGCTGTGCAGTCTTCATCCTTGCAGATTTTCAATACCAGACAGGATAAAGCCAAAAGTAACCTGGTCTCTGACCCCCATAGCAAGACCCTGCTTTAATAAAGTGGTTAGGCTACCTTTATCTCCCATTAAGTTCCTGTCAGATAGAATATAAGTAGATAAACCAGTTATTAACTGTTTCTTGTCTGTGGGGTACACAACCCGAATTCTCCTGATTTCTATATTTGCAGAAACACTGAATACAATGTCACACAACTGAACTTAAACTGGCCTTAAGGAGAGGACTGGGTGCTGGGTGATCAGAAAAAAAAGCTAGAAATAGGACAGCAAATATTAGAAGGAACTTTGTATTTTAATCTCTCTCTGCCTAAATTTCAAAGTTTTAAAACAAAGAGCAGCATTGCTTTGTCAATAAAAATACTGTGAAATAAATAAATGTAATTTTAGAAAGTACTCAGGACCCTGAATGTCTGTAAAATGCCCATTTGAAATTAACAATTCTATGTATAGAGGAGAGTCTGAATAAACAAATAAACTATCAATAAACAAAGCATAAGTCCATGCTCTAGAAATTAGTGTTCTATCAAGTGTTTTGCTTCATAAGCAAACAAAATGTCAAAACAAAGAAAACAAATCAACAGTAACGCTTCATGATTTAAGAAAAGCTAAGTGAATACCATAAAACTAAACCAATACAAGTATTGCAACATTCCAAAAAATATTCACAGCACATTATTCTATTTGGTACAGGTGAAGCAAACAAGAAGTCTTGAGCATTTCCTTTCTCGTTAAAATGCAAGAGTAAGCTACCATTGTATATTTAAAATATTATTGAGGATAGAAAATTAGAGATGAAAAAACTAGAGATATTAGCTTGATTCTCAAATGTAGTATACAAAAATTTCCTTGGAGTACAAGTTTAATGCTATTTTGGTTTTGCGTTTTTTACAAGGCAGTTCTTAAAAAGATTAAACTACAGAGTGAATAGTTGAAGGTTATTAACCCCAGAGAGAATTTACTCTAAATACACTTTAAAAGTATGCAGATCAGTATTCCAGTTCAGGAAGAGATCACAAGTACACTCTTGTGTGCACAGCTGTTGAGGAATAAGAGTATTCAATAAGCAAGCCACTTCACCTCAGGCTGGAGGGAAGGAAAGTATACAGTCACTTTTCCAAACCAATTTACATTCTAAAATAGGCAATAGAACACTTTTGTAACCAGTATTGCTGGCACTCGGAGATTTAATACAGACTAAAAGTTAAGACATCCTAGTGTATATCTTCCAGTGTTTGGAAACATGTAGTGTCTCAAGCCAGAGCACCATCTTTAATTGCAGTATCAACGTTCTTTACAGAAGCAGAGGCCTCATCTAGACCTTGCTATGTTTTAAATTATAAAAAAACATAATGAAGGGCAGTCACTACAAGACAGTTTAGAGTTTAATATGAAAAATGAGAGAGCAGAGAGAAAGGAATAAAACTCTCAAAGAGAACAGAAAATGGAGCACAACCAAAACAGGAATGTGCTCATACAAACCCAGCCTATCGCAAACAGAAGTCCTGCTACTAATCTCATTGGCCTCTGGATCTGCCTTCAAGTAACTTAAAGTTACAAAAACACAAACTAGCAGAGCCAAAAATTAAACTCTAGTCTTCAGAATCTCAAGCCAACGCTTCATTTCAAAGACTATCATACCTGTTAATTTCTCATTTGGAGCGAGAGAAAAGGAACCTAAGGAAACCAAGTCATTGCCTGACCCAAAGACTGCCTACAGGGGAGCAAGTATTGGTAAAGCATCCCTTTTAGGTTAGTGTTTTATGAGTCAAATCGATTGCTTGGAGAGATTTCAGACTTAGAGCCCTTCCTGAGAAGAGAAGTACATGAGACAAAGCAGTGAATATTCTTAATTTTGCAAACAATAATTTTACTTCTGTCAAGTCACACAGCAGTTATTTTTTCTGAACTTATTTATGTCTATTTCATATACAACTACTATCCCTGGAGTCACTCGATTTCCCATGCCATATTGTTGAACTTTATACTTACTCAGAGTTTTGATAGTTCACATCTAACATATAGACTTCATTAACTTTAAAAATAGTGTCTGTTTCAGGATAACAACTAACTCAGATCAACCCATATCAATACAGCTTTAATATTTTCAAATGGATAATGCTCTCTCAGATAACACTGTTCATATTTAATGCCTGTTTATAACTGATGCTTCTGTTTTCAATGACAAAATGGAAATACTAATTTTTTCAGTTGTTGCCAGTTGTTCTAGTTAGAAAAGATAGGCTTTGAAACCAGAAAATTATTGCCATGGTCTAATGACGAAAAGAAGAAATATTTAGGGGAAATAAGATTCAGAAGATGATTCGTTATAGCATGTGGATTGGTATAATCATTGAGGAACCACCAACTGAAAGAGAAAGGAGATATACTTGACCTTAGCTACTGCACACCACCCTTCAGCTATCAGAAATTTTCCATAATCCATAAGTGTGAACACAACAAAGAAAACACATGCTTATGAAAAATAAGTTTGCTACAGCAATAAAATAAAATAATAAACAAATACATTGTGCGATATTAAGCTGATCAAAGCTTTACTGATATTCAGACAATTAAAAAAAAAAGCCATCTAATATCTTTTCTCTGATCAGGATGTAGATTCTATTTCACAGTAGTTACTATAGCACGTGCTCCTACCTCCTGTGATATGGTCACAGCCCTCTCATTGCACAGCTCTCCTAAAAAGAACATGACTGATGACTGGGTCATCCCAACTCTGTTCAGGAAAACTAGAAGGTATCAAAGAAAATCACCATTATCACCACTAAAGATCATACACAAGCTGTCATGATAAACATCATAAAATTGTATCATGGCAGATTTTAAGAGAAAAGTGTATCTCAGTCTACTAGAACTCTTTAATAGTTTTGCAAGAATGCGTAAAAGAAAAATGATAGACTTATTGGAAGTTTTAAAGACCCATAAATAAAGCTAAAAAGATAAATTTAGAGATTAATTTAATCACAACAAGCAATTAAGAAAATAACTACCAATAGTATACTAGATAAAAGTCATATTAAATACTTAACATTTCAAATTACACAGAGCCAATTCCAGGAAAAGGATATAGGAGACAGAATTATAACAAATCATGTGTTTTACAACATGGAAGATATAATGCAGCCAGCTTACCAATTTGTATAAAATTTGTTATTATCATACACTTTTTCATTATATGGAAAACAGAAGAAACATCACATATTCGCAAGCAGTAGAGCGCTTCAGATCAGACTGAGTTAGGGAAAACTTTGAGAAATCCTTAAAGAATCCAACCACAAAAAAACTCACTTTGGCACATATATGCTAATTAAGACATATTCAACATTATCCCTGTTAATACAAGTTGTTCTGAGATAGAAATAATAATTATATTAAGAATGCTATGATTAGGAAAAAATTCTCCTTTTATACAGCTCAGTAAAAATACCTGTTTAAAGCAAAACAGTGGTCAAAAGAATAAATTGAAAGCTATTTTTTAATAAAAGCAATATATGATGAAGTAAATTGTCAGATACCCTCTCTCTACTTGAACACAAGTAATTCACTACTGATGGAAGAGGTCCACAAGGTAAAGCAGATTCTAAGAGAAAAGGAATGGGATCTGAACCAGAGGTGTTAAAGCATTTCCACTGTGTCTGGAAAGGAAAAAAAATAGAACTGATGTACATAAAGCAATCAGTAATATAGAGGTCTGTTTGGGAAACTTATATTTGAAAAAATATGGAAAAAATGGAAAAAAATGGAAAAACAACACAAATGGTTTAAAATGAAATAAAGTGAAAAATCTTTGGAAGTAGGTATTATTAGGATGCAAAATAGAGTATTTCTTACAAAATAAGAAATAGCGCTACATCATATATGTAGGTTGTAAACTAAATGAAAACATAAACAGCATAAACACCTTTTTATTTCTTTTTGGACATTCCGGAATTAGTAGCCACTGCCTTAACCAACGTCAATTTGGGGATGAACCAATGAAACATCCCTTTCAGAATCTGCTGCACTGCAGGGGGAAGAAGAAAAGGAGAGAGTGAAGCGGAGCAGCACTTACTGCAATTCTGAAAGGCAGATCTCCACCCATCCTGGGATCTGTCCGTGGTACAAAGAGAAGATAATCAGCGCCGAGTCCTAGGCCATACTGCTGCTGTGTCCCAGTAATTGCAATTTACAGGACTGAAGAAACACAATACTCTTGGGCAAATTAATGTTTCTTTCTGTGGTCATACACACTGTCTCAGCACAGTGAGAAATAAACACTCGTGATTGTAAGAATTTCTCATCTGAGCAAGGTGCACACAGGCATGATATTTCTTTGTAGAGACTTCACTTTAGTATGATTTTAGTATTAATTTGTATTTCAGGAACATATATATATAGAGAGAGAGTAGCAATGTAAAACAAACAAGGAAAACTACTATTTTGCCTGATTCACAGTTAAATGATGTAAACAAGGAACACTGCCACTAGATGTGTAAATAAAACCAGCAAATGTTTAGACAATTTCCGGAAGATACATCATTAAAACTATTTAAAAAACAACATACGCACCACCTTTAACTAAAGAGGTTCCTAAATCACAGATTCACACAAGCCAGAGGAATGCCTCAGAGAAACAGTACCTCGTATCTTTTCTCCTTCCTGGAGAATCACCAGTAACTTGTCTAGAAAAGTAGACTGTTTCCGATCTTTGACGTGATACAGTACAGTTTCTTATGTTCTTATACTCGCCACTGTCCAAGCAAATATGAAGACATAAGGTCCACATTACAGGCATTAATGGGTATACAGCATTAACTATAAAGGTAGAAGAAAAGAGGCATAAAAATGTATGGTTTGTAATGAAATACATTCTTCCAGATAAACAAACATCCCAATAATTTTTATTCCTTAATCTCATTAAACTAATTTCTTATGAGTAAGACTGAAAGAAGAAATCATTTGAGAGACATCCCCTCCATGTGACAATGTGGAAGAAGCTGTATAAGGACTAGAAGGAGAAGTTACTTTTTCACTTGAAAGCACTAACACTAGAGAACTGTCTTACTATTTGAAACAAGATACTGGAGCATAGTTCAGAGAAACTATGCTTACTTCCCTTGTCTGATGACTTTGTCCAGATTTCTATTTCCAGCAATATTCTATACAAAATAATAATTTACATCAGTACTCTTGCAATAAAAGAACCTTTTCTGCATGAAGACAGAGTCAAAGATAACAATGAGGGCTGCATGAAGCCCATGAAAATTGTTAGTAAAAAAGAAGAGGAAAGGGAGCAAGGAGCCTTATGAAACCACAACATAACTGAAAAGTTGCTAAATTAACTTACAGTGATATTCCAAATTTTACTTTATGTATACTTGAAAAGTCCCTGCAGCCTTTCCTGCATTTACTGATTAAATACATATCAAATTCAATTATAGTGCTTAAGCCTAATAATATAACATCCCCATAACAGCACTCTGTACAAGTTTGCAGAAATGTACTGGTTAAATTCAAAAGTAACATTAACATCTTGGGCTTTTCCCCCAAAATGTATCTTGATTTCCACCATCACTTTGAGTAAGTAAGAATTCTTTCTTCCCAATACATTCCAAAGTACCAAGCTTTTCAGACCTCTAGAACACTCTGAAGGCATTGGGAATGCTGATGCTGCACCTACAGAAACACCCTGGTTTGAAGTGAACTGAATTTCCCAGCTGTCCTCACTCAGCACATTTGTGTCATTTCATGGAGAACTTTTGGTGTATCAACGTGGATTCTTCCTAGAGGAGACTCAGTCAGAAGCTCCACTCTAGGTGTTCATCAAATGTACTGTAATAGGGACATAAGGTTCCCAACCAATAACTGGTCCCTTCAACACCTTCAAATCACACCTATGGTGATAGCATTTCAACCAGTGGTCCGAACAAAAACCGGTCTGAGGTAGAATTCCTGAACTGAACCGCTACAGTTCAAACATATGAACCTTAACACCAAATGCTTTGATCTAATGATCTGCTTCCACTTGCCAAATTGCTTACTTACACTGGCATAAGCTGTGTGTTCATCACCTCTCAGAAATGTTTATGCTCTACAGAATTCAAGTCATATGCTATAGTTCTCAAAACTAAAACTATCCTAGGTGCAGAGAAGCAAGAGACTGACATTCACATAAAGAACAAAGCACACAACAACAACTATTTTGCTTCCTGTCACAGATTACACTTAAGAATTAAAAGAAGAAGAAATCAGATTTTTGTGGGAAATTGTGAATCAAATTGTTATTAACATAATGTTGTTTACTTGGGTAATTACTGGATAATATTTAGCAAAGAACAAGTGACAACGTGAAGAACATGAATTAAGAAAATAATCAATGAGAATCAAGAAAATAGCCCTAAAATATTGTCAGTTACGGTCACTGTCAACATGGAAGAAAAGCTGTGTAGCAATTAATTAATGTTTTGAATATTTGGAAAGTTTTATTCACCATTTCAAACATTTAAAAAAGCATTTTTCTTTTCTCTCTCAGTAAGAAAGGAATGCTATGCATGCACAGCTATGGTTTGTAAGAAGACAAAAACCTTGCAGAGGTCCTGATCCTGCCTACCTGATTCATACAGCAGGCCCACAGAAGATTTCCAAATAGAGCTACTGTCACAAATATGTCAAACAAGATTTGACTAATAAATTTATGAGGTGTTGCCTCATTCTGTAAAACATTTTTGAGAGCTTTTAAGGACTATCTCAAAGATATATATTATTTCTGCCCCTGATTGATGAATGATTCTATTTAGACAGTTCACTGAAAACAGTTTAACTTCAAAGGCCACATGAAATCATTTATTATCTTACTTGTGATTTACAAACACACCAGCTGAGCGTCTCAGTGCATATGGTAATAAGCAGTACTTCCCTACCAAAAAACCCCACTTTTTGCTAAAGATAAAAACCCCCATTCCTTTCTGTAGACTTAACACAGGACTACCAGACATATAAAAACAAATCCCAAAATCTACATGTACATTTTAAGCTGTTAATTTTATCACATTGCAAGCATCCATTAAAACACACTAAGACTGTTAAACATAAACCAAGACATTTACTTTTACTTTCTTACCTGTAAAAGGGATTTAACAATATCTGTCTTTGGAATTTTATCTTCTGGTGGTACTGCACAAACTACTAATGTGGAGAAGCTTCCATCATTATACAGCACCAATACGAAACTACATCCTAGAGAACAGGTGAAGGCTTTAACAGTGAAAAATGCTAGCTAGGCAAATGTTCCATCATAGGAAAATGTACTTATGTATGTAGGAGGGTGCAATAATGCATTCACCCAGAAAAAAAGAGAGATCTGCACTGATATGGGAGTAAACACTTTTTATTTATTGTTTCATTGTTCTGTTAGAAAGCCTACTTCTTACTACTTCATTTGAAATTATACAAGTGAGACGATTGCACTCTTTTCTTCTTAAAACAAGTAAGAGATGAGGACTGATGATTTGCAACACAAACTGAAAAAACTATTATGATAAAAACATAACAAAAAAACCTCTAGTTTTTTGAGTAGCAGGACATGACGTTTCTCGTGCTATGGTACTTCTGAAGAAAAGCGATCAAATTCAATTCACCTGTCACTTACAAAAGGTAGAGGCATTAGGTTAAAAATGAAAACAGCACAGCTACATCCCAATGGCATATACAATAAAATATGTTTACAAGCAGCACGTATTAATTCAGTTGGGGTAATTTAAGTTCTTATGTTTATGAAGTTCAAATGGCAAGCCTCTCTCCTTCACTCCACAGAGCAAAACTGATTCAGTAAAAATGCAACCTCAGTTCTAAGGCTTCTTCATGCAGAGAATTTGAAGTATAGCAACTATGTTATTAAAGATTGTACCAAATATACATTTAGTTTAGAAAAACAATTTGGTTTCAGCTGGGCTTCTCAAAAGTATAGCAATACTGTTTACTTTGCACTACTAAATCTTCTGATTATCACACAAAAAGCTTACATAGTAACATAGAATTTGTAATCCCAGCTTCAGGATTAACAAGAGTTTGTTCTTTTTTAAAATTCCCATCAAGTCTTTCCCTCTGACCGTTCAAAGAACTGTATTTCATAGCATGGCACTATAAAATTCTGGCTCCCTTAAAACTTGTCTAGGAACAATATTAAAATATAACTTATAGGCAAAGAACTAGTCAGACCTTAAAAGCAAACTAAAAAATTAAGTTGCATTCTTCTCAGTTATCGTATTTCAAAGAGCAGCACTTTTCCACAGAAAGCTCCCATTACCTTAGCTATGACATCTTTATTCTCGTACCTATAAAACCATTCCATTGTTAACCTCTTAAGTTGCAGTGACTGCTGCCACCTATAGGATCTCAACCAGAGTGGCCAAGATTTTACTCAGCGGTTCCCTCTACCGGGGATGTAAGTCTGATGAATATGCAGACACTTTTATTAACAGCAGGTGTCCTCACTTTTGCTGATGTTTTACCTCAAAGTCATTACTTTAAAAGCTTTTTCATGTTTCCTAAAACAAACTCCGACTTCTGCCTGGAGTCTAAGTAATAGCAAGGTGATTTGGGATAGGAAAATGCAGACCCTGAACTCTTAATTCAGTTCAATAAATGCAATTTTGCAGAGTAACAAAAATTCCCTTGTTAACGCAATGTTATCTGCTGTGATGCACTAGTGGGCCCACAGCTGAACAAATTTCCTTCTAAAGTGTAAGTTGAAATAAAAATAGGAAACTTTTAAGTAGGATAAGATCGGTTCCGTTTAGGCAGTAGTTTCTTCAAACACACTAGTGTTGCATCAGAATAACCTTGCAAAGTAGATGAAAAGCATTGAACCATTCAAATTGAAAATCCCAAGTAACACCAGACTGAGTGATATATGCACACACGCCCATACATACCCATGGAAAAGCAGTAGCATTTGCTGCTTAGGTTTCTCAAATTAATATATCTTAATTAAAAAGCAAGCAATTATACAGAAAGTCAGTGTAGTTTTGTTGACTAATCAAGGAAAAAAAAAAGGAAGTTTTCTTACTCTTTAAGTAGAAAGACTAGAAATATCTAATTTTACAAAAATATCACCACCTTCTTTCCAGCTTCCACCTCCTCTACCTTTAATCCTAGGGATCATAATTCTATTTGAATACATACTGGCATTATTCTTAAATGCCTAAGAGCCTGGCATGGGTAACAAAATTATGCTAGAGAAAAAGGACAAATTTAAATTGGACTTAACGTATTTAGAAGCCTGGGTAAAGGTTATATCATAGCAGAGACTCTCATAACGGATTCACTCTGTCAAGTAGCACACATTATCAAAATAAATACAATACTGGGCACAGTTCTCCAAGAGAAATAGTGTTAATGGAGAGATTAAAGCTAAGCAGACACTGAATACCATATACCACTCTGTTATCGGTTTGATTTGAGCAAATTTAAAAGAACATAAACAAGAGTAAGGTCTTAGGGCAGGGACATAATTAAAATCAGCGTTTTGCCAGCACAGATTTATCTATTGAAGTTTGACATAGAAATAAATATTATTCAGAATACTCAGTAACCAAAAGATATTACAAAAGCAGGAAATAAACATGAGAAAATAGATATCTGAGAGACATTCCTAAGACACCAGTATCTCTTTGATTAGGCACAAACAATAGCACAATTTGTTCTCCATGTATCCCCTCCAGGTACTAATGACAGAGATACAAGGAAATGGAAATATTGTAAAAATCAGCTATGAGCATATATTTAGCCATTTACCACTGCTTGAAGATTTAGGATTAGTGAGAAATACTCATCCTTTCTTCCAGTAGTGGAGGAAAGCTATCCTTTCATCTTGCTTTCCAGTTTTGGTTTTTCAATTAATAGAAAAAGACTATATTAGTGCCACAAAGCACAACTCAATTCACTTCATTGGCTGACATTTCCTCCTCCTTGGTATAAAACAAAACCCAAAGGCATGCCATGAGTAACTTTCCTTTGACTAGGTTTAAAACATTAGATCTACAAACAAAAAAAAGAAAATTAACAGTCCCCACCCCCATTCTGCCCTAGTATAATTTGACATGGAGTGAGAACAGTGATCATGCTGGTGGCTAAGGAAGCGGTGGAAACACAGTCGGGATGGGAGTTTGTAGAAAGGAGTGCAGAAGCTCCCTTTGGGCACAATTAGACATTAGATCAGCTGAATTGCACTGTCAAGTCTCACCAGCTTTGAGTCTTTTCTCTACCTGAATCAGAGCAAATATGAACGTGGGTCTGCTGCCTTAAGCAGGCCTTCTGCTTTCAGGGATTTAAACTACTTCGAGCTGTAATTTTATGTGATGTAATCCAATCTAATGGTGGTTCACTGCGAAAAGAAGAGGCTTCTCGTCTTCTTACCCTCCTCACTTCTGCTCCCAATAACACATTCCCAGTGCCACTCCTGCACTGGATTCGGTGATACCGGGTTGTAGAGCAAGGTCAACAGAAAGCTAATCCACCAAAATAAATATTACTTTTCCTTTAGATTAATGTACTGACTAACTTCCCAGCCACATAGCTGTTCTACCCAACACCAGGCAGAGGCCAGCAGCACAAAGGGGGCAGGCAAGCAATAAGCAGTCAGGTCAAGCACGATGCTGATGCACACACTGTTGCTGAAACAGGAGATACTGCTCTACTCCACCAGGCTAAGATGGTCCAGCTTGCATTAAAAAAACCCACACAATTTCCTCAAAATACAAAAAATGTAACTCAGTCAAAAATAAATAAATAAATGGTTAAATAATTAAATAAATAACTAGATAAATAAATAAATAGCCTCATATTCTCTCCTCTCTTCCACAGGTGTTTTGTTTTCATTATCATTATTAGATTAATTTCCCCCCATGCTGGAAAATAACCAAATTGAAAACTATGTTTAAAAATTAAATTTTTTAAAGGAAAGGAAAACCGTCCCCTGCTACCTGCTACCTGCTTAGGCAGAGCAGAGAAATCTAGCAAGTAAATCACAGCTTCTCTGTGAGTAATACCCATAATTTTACAAAAGCTTCTCTTCGCCTCTGTTTTAGGAATGGAGATTGCTTTAAAATATTACATTCCTGTAGTAACTCATGGTTTGGACCTGTCATCTTGATGTCTCTCTAATTTTGGAGACCAAAAACCCATTCCAGATATTACTCAATCAAAACCAAGTGTTTTGTAAGAACAATCTCACAAGCCTTAAAAACAGGTATTCCTACTGATTTGAAACACCTTTTTAGAATCATATGTGGACTAGGAAATTTCTTTCCTTTTAAAACATAGATGGCTATACTTAACTATATAGGAATTGTTCCTACTTCTGATAACCCTGTATTAAGTCACCCAATCACGTTCAGCCTTTTTTCTTTCTTGAGATGTTTTGATCATCTAAATCTTCTTCATACCTGCCCTATATGTTTTCCCTGGAATGTTTCTTACAGAGATCAGCGCATTTGCTATATAATCATCTCCAGCTTGTTGTTCACCACCTGCCTGCAACTTATGCTAACTTACACTAACTAGAGGTAGTAGGTAAGTAATTACATTATTGTACTCGTTGCTGCTGTACAAGTAAGAAAAGAAAAAAAGAGATTACTACCAAACACAAAGATCCTAAATTTGATTTCCCTTATTACCTAATCAGTGACGATGGAGAACCTGCACACGAGGCTGCTCACTGCTCCATTCGAGTCTGCTTATGCCCAGGAAACGTGTTTGACTATGTAGATAATGGTCTGTATTTTAAAGCAGCTTGCATTTCATAAATCATATGTAGCTCAAAGCATGGGGCACTTGGCACTTAGGTGTTCAGGAACAGGGTATGTCATGAACATTATAACCTATAATATGATTTCCATGCCCGTAAGTGAATTATCATATTTCATAGGTATGAACTACTAATTACGTTCAGCATAGTCTGTATAATATAGTTCACTTTCAAAATCTTCCCTGGCTCACTTTTATAGTCCAGGCAGACCAAACCCGGACCTCTCGAAATCAGACTTAACAGTTTTGAAAAATGGCATAGTAGTTCTGCTTATATCCTAAAAACCTGTTAACCTGATATGTTAAAACATTCCTTTTTTTCTGTTTAAACTTGATTTGAATCCAGACTTGAAGAAACAGAAAGATATTGTATTTCCCTCCCTGTTATACATCTCCTGTAGCCACTGTAGTTTCTTATTTTCCTACTGAAATAATGTAATTAAATAATGGGGATATGATTACTTGACTTACTTTACAAGAATAGGTCATTGCTAATACTTTGATGTGATTATGAAGCCCTGTATCTTCAAAGGGACAAAACAATAAAAAAAAATACAATATGCAGAGTCAATTATTTCCTATAATCTCTCAATTTACTTAACATAAGGACATTACACAAAGCACATTAAAAGTTAACTACTTCTATTAACATACCACAAAAAATTATTAAAGAATAAATGGGTTGAAGATACACATTGTTAACATTATACTTACATGCCTCAGGTCCCTTGAACTGACTTCTGAATAGAAATAGCTGAATGAAAACCACATTGACCACGATGTATATAATTTCAATTTTCAAATTTCTTTGATCTTCAGAGAATTATTAAAATCCTGCACTTAACTTTATAGAAACATAATTCTAGAATCTTGTAGTGTCATCATTTTCAATGTACTTGGCATAAACAGTTTTATAATTGTATTTTTCTTTGAAGGCAGAGTATTACATTGCAATATCAACATAGGTACTGCAGACCTACAGCACTATTTTAAAAAGAAAGAACATTTAAAATGTCTTAGGAAATTACTTTTTCATAAAATTATACTAAATTGTAAACTTGCACTAATTTTAAACCCCATTTTAAACATAATTTATATTTAAACACAATTCTTCTTCGACATATCTTGCCCTTGCCCTCATAAACACTCCCTCCCAAAGAGAAACAACAACTACCTTCCCAGTTTTTAACAAAATAGTCCAAATTCCTGCTAAATAAAAAAATTCTGACTTTATAATGTAATGTTTCTATGTAACAATTCACGTTTCAATTAATATTTATTTCCTCATCACAATTTCTAGTGGCCACTTTTATTATTTCTTTGTATATTACAGATGGACTAAAGTATTTTGTCTTTTTTTTTTTTTTTTTTGTTAAAAAAAATACTTCTGTTAATGCAAACAAGCTAAAAGTGGAAATAAGCTTGCCTTTTAACCTGAGTTTCCTGCAAGCACGTACAGGTCAGGTTAAAACTTTCACTTCTTCCAAAACCACTTTAATTTTCCTTAAAATCAGGTTGTTAGGAAGTCATAGACATCAGAGTAAATGGTGGGAATTAATCTGCATTTGTTTGCACAGTTTCAAAATACGTTAATACTGCAGGTCAACATAAAAAACCCTAGCACCTTAATGAAAGCTCTTCCTATTCTCTAACCTCTTTTCTTCCACAGTGATATCCAGAGCATTCTCACTTTCTTTTCCCTTCTGTGGGTAATTCAGGATGCACTTTCCAAAGTTCTATGTCACTCCTAAAAGTCTTAGTCGCCTTTGAGTCTGTTCCCAGCCAGTCGCCAAGACAACAGGTCATGATAATGAATGAGAGATCTGACCCAGAGTCAATTGACTCAGTCACCAATTTATATTGGAATGACAGGTTAGGTATATGCCTGGAATTCCCCATCAGGACATATAACCTTAATAAGCTTTGTCACCTGTAGCATCTCAGCCCTTTTCCTACGCAAGTTGTCCCCTGCTCAAGTTTATAAGAACTGATATCATTAGAGGTTTTAGCTCCCCTGGTGTCATCTTCCCTTTAGAAGGACTGCACCTCTCTTCATAGCAGATGTTTCATAGCTCTATTCCACAAAACAATCTGATGTAAATTCTTTTTAAGTTGATTCCTTACTTGGGAATCAAATGTGAATATCACTTAGCAGATATGGCCTGAGCCAGGAAGAGCATCTTTGTTCAGAGCAATTTCTTTCTTAATTTTCAAATAGTTCCAGTAAACGTTAGGGACATACCTCAAAGAAGAGACAGTCCCTCACGATGGTAGTTCTCACTCTTAAAGTCCATCATCAGTTCTACAACACGGCTGCAGACTTAGTAGTTACTTAAGGCAAAAGAGTATATAGGTAATTCTCCAAACTGTCTCTCACATTATTGTCGGTAATTTCAAGCTCATCTAAATTTCTGTAGTTTTGAGTAGTACATCCTGTACTTAAAGTATGCTGATTTTGCTAACTACTGTCAATGTAGCTTACTTAAGCTGAAAAATCAAGCCAAAAAGTCAGTGCTTCAGGGACTAAGTGAAGAAGCATAAGCACAGTCTGAATGTATAAAGGATCATTTAACATTTCTGCTGACAATTCTCCTGAGATGCTAAACAGTCCAAAATGGTCTTCTTTGTTTTTGCTATAGGTTTCTTCAAAGACTAATATGTTTGACAAGATTCTTTAAGTAGAAAGGTATGAAGTCATTAATCTACATATTCTCACTTCACTAAGATCTCACGGAAATCTACTCAAGATTAATGATCACTTCTGATGCTACTGTGGACACAAAATACTGAGGTCTGATATCACCTTTATTTAAACGGTCATGAAACATTTTCTGAAACTGCTGCTCACTGCTGTTACACTACAGAAAATGCAGGCCTGTAGTCGTGACACAGACCAATCCTTTATGCGTATTCCTTTCATTTTCATCCTTTACCTAACACTTACTGAAATTTTTCCACTGACAATGGATTAGATTCTCCACCAAAAATATCTGTTGGTCCTGCAATATCACAGACAGGATGTCCAAGTCTTCTGTATGTATTATTCTTTCCCCTTTCTCAGTACCCTAAAAATAATTGAAAATCATAAGCTTTGATTTTTTGAGTGTTTCCTTTTTCCTTAAAATTTTGACAAAACATCACATTTCTGGACTTTTTACTCTCCTCTTGTGATGAGTTACTCTTGCCTTTTACACATAGTACAAGAGTACCAGCCCTGCTACAAGACATCCACAATTAACAGGCATCTATCTCAGTACAGCATTTTTTCCTTTAATGCCCTCAAACACTAACAAAACCTAATTACTCTTTTATGTTCCCTGTTCTGTGAATCGAGGTGTGTTTTATAACTGTCATTTTTCACAAATATTCTTCTAATGAAGTAGAAGCTAAATGATAAGTTGTTATTGTCAGGAAAGTAAACACGTTTCATTTCAATCAATAAGATTATGCTACAGCAAACCAACTTCTAACTATGCCGCTACGTAAAACATCAAGGCTAAGCCAGGCACTGATGGAAAAGAACCTCCAAACATAAATTTTGCCTGGAGTAAAGGAAATAGTGTTGGTTTAGGTTTATCTTTTCAATACTGCTGAATATCAAACAAGCTGATGACACATGCAAAAATAATTCACACACAAAAAAGCATAAAGAAAAAAACTGTTAAACCTAATTATGTAAAACCTAGAAAAGAGATTGCTAAAAGAAAAGGCTAACAGTCCAAAGGATTTTTTAAACAAGATACACTTACAGCTAACTTTTTTCCTTTGTAAACTTCAAAAAACCCAACCTAAACAGTTTTCAAGTAAGTAGAAAAGAAAACAAATTAGCCTTGCTTGCCTACTGTTTATGTCCTTAAACCTTAAATCATCTGTTACAGGTTTTCAGACTATTATAACTGATGACTAAAATAGAGATATATTCATTTCTAGATTTAAGATATGAAACAGCTATTATATAACATGTAGATGACTGGAAGGCCAGACAATTGGGAATCAAGTCTTATACACATGTATAAAAAATTCCCCTATCATCTTTAGCCATCATTTGAGTTATCCAGTGGACTAGGCAATATTAGAGTATTTCTGCTATGTGAGAGGGCTCCCTAGTTCCTGACAAGCAAAAGGAGTCTCCTAAATTTACACAGGGTGTTACTATAATGGACCAATTAATCTTCCCCTACTAAGCCATGCTGTACTGGCAAGGAGGAAACAAATTTTCCCAGCACAAGACCAACTAAATGCAATATGCAGCACAAATTGTATCCCTGACAGCAGATATCATAAATAGGCCTCCACAAAGCTAAGCTGAGGGTGTGTAAAGCCACAGTGCTGAAGAAAAAAAGATCAAAGCCTAAATTAACTACAGCCTCATTTCACAGTATGCCTTTGAAATGTAACAGTGATATACCTTATTTAATACATTATATTGATTTTTGTTAATATTCGTCAGCATTGCCAATGGGATTTTGGTTATCAAAAGCTTTACAGAAAGCAGCTCTATAGACACAATAAAATCTGAAAAGAATTCTGAATGAAAATAATGTGAAGAACAGATGGAAAGCAAATAACTCTTCTAAATTTAGATGTCAGAAAAATCTGGCCACTCACTTAAACAGTATCTGTATCTGAGGCAACAGTACACAGGTATAAGCAAAAGAAAATAAAGAGAATGCTTTATTATCATCATCTTATGACGTTAAGGACAAAATTCTCTTCAGAGCCAGATCTACATAAACAGTGGTATTTTTTCTAACTTATCTTCAGAATATTTCTGCAACTCACTCATTTGACTTATATTTTAATTCTTTCAAGGCTATAAAGAAAATTCAGGAAGAATGCATTGTATTTCATTCAAAATAAAATAATACATCATACAATTCAATTATGCAATATTATCCTACGTGAGTTTCCTTACATTTTTTTGAAAATTGTACGCCATGCTTTGATGTTCTGTAACCTACAATAATACATTAACTGTTTCCAAAAGAACTGCTCAATGCTTTATGCGTGTTTGCATCTTAGTGGATTTTTTTCCAAATGAATCGAGCTTAGAAAAGGAAATTAAACAAAGAAGTATTATCCTTTCTCTGATCCTTGTCCCGATCATGAAGATTATAAACAATACTAGTCTCACACATAGCAAATTACTGCTTGTTAACTACTGTTGCCAACCGTTAGGGTACGTCTGCCTTACTATATCAGTTTGACCCAGCTTCTAGTGCTTAATGGTCCTCTAGGCTAAAAGCGAAAGCTGATCCATCAGCCTTACATTAGCATAGAATAACACTCAATGCTTATTGATGTGCATGCAGTGTAACTACCACCCCCGGCACCTAGCTCAGTCCATTATTTTCATTTTATCTCAAGTCATTTGTATGGTTGTCTGCCCCAGTTAAAGCTATGGCAAGACTGGTACTTAAATGAATTTGTGAGAAAGGAGACAAATGCCCCCTGAACTCCAAGCACTTTTCTATCATGACTTGCTAACATAAAATATACTAGTACTGTTAGGTCTATGTTAGCGAACATATCTAGAATGGCCTTAAGTAGGAAAGAAAAATCACTTTGGATTCTATCAGCTACAAACACTGCTGATAAAATGTTTTAGGTGGTAGAGAGCAGGCTGTTACTGTTTTGGGCGTTATTTTTTCAGTGTGATCTTTTCAAAATGCTGTTTCGATTCTGCTCAGAAGCCATTCAGGGAAATTTCAGCATATTAACATTCAAACCATACTGGCTTAATTATCCTGCTTTAATGCAGTAACATTAAAAATACTGTTTTAATCTCACAGTGAAAAACCACATCATAACAGAAAAAACCTCAAACTTAAAAGGCATGCATAGTATAATCATCTTAATAGAAAAACTTTTGAAACAAAGCAAAGTATCACAAACATCAGGGCATGGTGAATTATAATACTCGCCACAAAACATAATCATTGCAACAAACATATATGAATATACAAAATAGTATGAAGACAACTGCAAAAGTTTCTGAAGTTTCACTTGTTATTTCACAAAATGTAGACAAATAATTGTCTCAATTTTTTAATTTTTCAGGAAACTTATAGTTCAGAAAAAAGAATCACAAAGAGATGTTAAGATAAATATAGTGCTCTTTGGAGTGTGGATATGAACATTTTATAACTAAGGCATTGATCACCCCACCTTTCTGCACGGACAAGAAAGCACAGGACTTCAAGAGGAAACTTTTGGTCAAATAACAATAAGCTCAACTGTTTATGGTCAGTCAGTTAGACTGTCCAAAGAGTCCAACATAATTCCACTTTCACAAAAAAAAAAAAAAAGCATTTATATCCATCCGCACATAAATTTATACTTTTAAAAATAATCAGCCCGAAAAATAAATATGCTGTGATACCAAAAATTATCAAAGAACAATCCTTAGGGTAATGCCCCAGCCCTTCTACTCTCCCATCCAATATTAATGAATAGCAGAATGGTTACCCAAAAAGCCCAGCTGAAATCTAGTTAACAGGCTGCTATTCCTTACCAAAAAGAAAGAGGTGATAACTCTGACAGTGGCAAGGAAGAAAAGGTAAGTATGAGGAAATGGCAGTAAGCTTTAAAATTATATGTACATTAAGACAACATTTTTGTTGAGGAGAGGACAAGATCTTCGTCTTTGTAGTGCTCCTGTATCAAAGGGAAACCTGTGGAGCTCCAACCAGAGAGGGTGATTCTCCTTTTACTCCAGCAAGCCTCCAAGGACAGGTATGCAAACAGAAGGTTTGTTAGTACTCCTACCTTCCCTTAAGCAGTCAGAGTAGAAATGTGAGAATTATATTTTGTACTTTTGAGTTTAAAACCTGATGTGTGCTCAGCAGCTCTAAGTTAGTGCCTTTATCAGTCTAAGGACATTCAAGAAACAAATGCATGTCTGTAAGTGATCCTAGAGGCAAAACTCCATTGTAATTACACATATGGAATATTTTATGAGTAACGACTTTCCTGAACAGACAACATTTGCATGAGACTCTGACACTGTTTTGAATATCTACAATCAGCTATAGCTTTTCAAATAACGTTCTTAAGATAATGCAGACATTTCTACTTTTGCAAAGTATCAACCACAACTGGTCTATAGACTGAAAAAGCCAAATGAAGCAGTAAAGTTATTTCATGGTAGATTGTTAGAAGTACAGCATAAGGCAGACTGACAGCAGTCCTTCTCAAGCACAACTGTTTGTTGAGTTATCAAGCAGTGTTGGTATCTGCTCGTCCGAGAGAGACAGAAAGTGAGTCATGTGCCCATCATTCATGAAATGAATGACTGAGAAGCTGTTACAGAAGAGCAGACATAACTCATTTTGATGAATAATAGCACAGGCTCTACTTCAAAAGCCAGAGTTCACAAGAAAGAAGTACGTTCCAAAAATGCTTTTGCACATTTAATAGCTTAGGAGATATTTTACCACCAACCTAATTAATTTAGGATTCTTTTTTCGCTTGTTCTTTGCTTTGGAGTCTTCCCTTCACATATTAGCACTTGAGAGTAAATTACTAATCAGCCATTCACACTCTGAGGTGGCTTCCATGAGCACGTTGGTACTTGGCATGTAACGTGGGAGGGATAGAGCTAGGCCACTCAGTCAAGGTAGTGCCTGTTAAGGAGTATGGAATTAATTGTCTGAGTTCCTCTGATCACAGCATGTTACAGGCACGTGGTGTTATTACGCATTGTCTCAGATGACAGGACAGAACTGAGATGTGGTCAGAATACTTTCAGTCATTGAGCATGAGGCATCGCTGCTCAGCAGCATAGAAACACCTTACTGTCTTGCACTTGGAGTTGACTACATCATTCATTTCTCAATCTTGGTCAATCTTGTTTAAGTTATACTAACAAAACTGTACAAACTGTTTAGGTAGGCTAATTTAAACACATACTTACGAACTCTACTACACTAGGAGCCACAGTGTGTGAGGTATATTACTAGGTGGTCTCCAAGCACTAAATAAACTATAATGCTCAAGACCAAAACCGCTGCAGTTCTCTGCTGAAAAGGCTTCAGCAGGATCTATCTCACCCACACTGTCACTTAAACTCGATGAAATGAAGAACCATTTTAAGAATGAGGTTCAATGAATCACCTATCCAGCCACACATTAAAATACTTCTGCACTTACGAATCTCTCAGAGATAAAGGAGTTTCATTCCCAGGTAGCCTGTTCTATACCTCCCTGACTAAACAATATGTTCATGTCTTTGAATAGAAAAGGGAGGAGTATATGTTGCATTCCCTTGAGAACCTCAAATCTTTCTTTTTAAAGATTTTCTTCAGGAAGGTTGCAATTTGGTTCTTAATCCTTGCACTTTCAATGGAGGTTATCAACAAGGGTGCCAATTAGTACACACTGTAGTACTCCACATGATGTAGAAACCTAACCCACAGAGAACTGCAGCAAGATGCATTGCAAACATGCCCTTAACTTTTTTTTCCCAGCACTAACATGGAGATTTCATTATATCACAGAATCAGAGAGATATCCAAACATTTGAAAGAAAAATGAGTATGAGCTGTAGTGCTTAAAATTGACAGAGTCAAGAAGGGAAAACTACAACTACTACCAGCACATACAAATAAAGGAGAAATTAAAATCTGGTCTTCCTTGATTTTCAGATGATTCAAAACATTTCAAAACAAACTTATAAGCAAAAAAAAAAAAAAAAAAAAAAAAGAAGGAATACAGATTAGCTGGTGATTATTGGGCATTTCACAGAAGGATAATTTAAGTGACAATCCTACTAAATCATCCCCACATGCTACCTTAATTATTATATAGCCCTGTAGCAGTCTGCCCTTTTTTCCCAAACCCTGTGGGAACTGATAAACTGTAACTGCAGAATAAGCTTTCTCACTGTGTCACGGACCCCTTCTCACCAAGCATTCCTTGGCATTCTTTTCCAACAAATCATGTGGGGGTTTCTCAGGGAAAGTAATGTTGGACAAATTAATGGTCTTCTGCAGGTTTGTCACAGAAAAAAACACTCTGAGATCAGCAAGCAAAATTGCATATGAAAAAAGCATACCAGCACCTGTCAAAAATAACTTAAATGGAGAAGTTGCATGGTATCTTGGAAAATCATTGAGAACTCTGTACCTTGACATTACAGCTTCACCCCATGCAAGCAATACCAAGCTCTTCAAAATAAGAAAAGACCAGATACATCCCATTTGTTCTGAAAGGAGGCAGCACATTCTGAATGATAATTCACAAAAATAAATTAAAGCACCATTAGCATTTCTGAGCCCCAATTTGGTTAAGGATACTTTGTCATTCATACAAGCTATGCACTTGCTACTACACAAAGCATTAACAGTCTTGAACCAGGTATGTCAGAGAGAGATAGATGCAGATATCATCCTAACAAGATCATCTACACCACTTTTGTAAACAAGTCTCTTAGGTCCAAATAACATGAAAAAGAGCAGACCCAGAAATGAAAATTCAGTATATTGTCTGTTCTCCAGGAGGCAGAGGCAAACCCTAGATGGAAAAAGGAAGATGGAAAACCAAGGGTCATAACACATAGCAAGAATTGCTTCAGAACAAGGACAGATTAAGAAAGGGATTATTCCAGATGGATTGGATGTAATGTGGAATGCAGAAAACAAAATTTTAAAAAGGCATAAGAATTGGGATGGAGATTACAGGGAACAGAGAAATGGCTCTAAAAGCAATTGATGAGATGGAAATCAGCAGAAAAAGAAATAATTTCGAAGATTCATTTCACTTGAGGAAGTAAAGGAGTATTTGTGTCCGATTACTGCAATAATTTTGGAAAGGAAGCAAGATATAGAATGACTTTTAGAACTGGTTAGAATCAGTTATGTATATCCCACAGGTATGATTAAAATCACTGAATCTGGGTGCATATATTTTTTCCTAAAAGCCTGCAGTGAGGAGAATTATTCTTTACTTCAGTGTACTTAAAGAACATGGAAAAGAAATATAAAAAGGAGAAGAGGGCTGGTCAGAGTTGCTGGGTGTGCCACGAATCACATTATAGCACTGCTGGATCCCATCAATGCAGCGGGAAGGAACAGCAGGAGCACAAGTCTTAGTCCCTGCAAAAGAAGTGTCCAGCTCCTTGCCCTAAGGCTTACTTGCTAATGATCCCAAGAGGTAAGGTTTGGATCTTTTTGTGTGTGTTAACCTCAACTGAGAAGAGTCAGAAACAGATGGGCTTTAAACTTGTGTCTTACTCTAACACTATCGACAAGTCCAGGGAAGACAAACAGGCCAGAAGCATCTCTTTTCTTTTCCCAGACACATTAAATGGGGACAGGGGACGGGATGGCTGCAGAATCACTGCTTAATTTTCCTACTCCATCCATCCATCCATCCATCCATCCATCCGTGTTGGATTAGTGCTGTTACCACAGGCTGTTTAAGAAAGCCCTGAGCAGACAACACTTCACACATGCAGAAAGAAATCAGAATCTTATTCGCTTCCCAGTGCAGTAGCCAACTGAGATAAGGAAAATGATAGAAGGGAGCCTGGCCTGAATTTATAGATTTCTACGACAAAACACGTGCAATTTGACAGCTACTCTCTCTGTCTCTTCTCTTAGTTTGCTATTGACTCATACTTAAATCCCTCTTCAGGAGCTTACAGAGGCTACAGCTTTCACTTACTAAACTAATAGCTAAAAAAAGTGAGTTTGTGATTATAAATTCAATTCCAGTACATTCTCTTCCTTAAGATTTCAACCTATTTTTATTAATCACTGACTTCTCACAGAGTCAATCTTAAACAAGATTGACCTGACAAGAGCACAGGTTTCAGGATTTGACAAAATGCAGCTTTAGTTCAAGCACTTCAAAAAGTATTTAGTAAACCAAAGCAAAAAAATGCTTGCTCCATAAAGTCCATGATACAAATTTCTTTAAACTAAACTGCAATCCACTCTCTATACTGAAGATGACAAAAATTATGCCACTAGCTGAATTTCATTGCCAAGCTGTCAACTTGAATTTCTTCTGTTTAAAAATAGCTGTTCATTACATTCAGTAATGGGCTGTCAAAGCATTACAGCACTGAACCTATATCATATACAGAAGCAATTGGGCAATGTGCATTATTATGTTTAGATTACTAGCATTTTTACAAGACCCCTGGGCTAATTTTAAATGAGATGGTTGACTTGAACTAAATCAAAACCAATTTTATTTTACTTTACTACAGATTTTCCATTTGTACCTGACTAATATGGACCTTAATAGAAGTAAAACAAAAGATTTACCAAAGGTGAACATGCAGTATATTCATCCTGTTTTTGCTTTCATGGATATATTTAGTCTAAACAAAATACAAATAATAAAAATACTCTATTTGCCAAATTAAATAATATTCTCAATGGTATGAATTAGTATTGTTGCTCCTATGAATACATAATAGGTTGTTAGGAAAAAAATCATGCCTGAAGCATTTATCCAGTAATATTTTAGCACAGTGAAATAATTAGAGATGTTTTTAAACTAACAAATGCATAACCTGTCTTAATAGTTCATGATATAATTCAGCATACTAGAAAAAAAGAAACAACCCAACCTATAAAAAGGTATCTAGAAACCACAGCTGAAATATCCTTGCACAGCAGGATGTCATAAACCTAAAGGCATGCCAGAATGGCTCACAGCTATGAAAAAAACAGAGACTAAAACAAGATCTGATGAATTGCAAATATAAATAATGAATTCTAGGGCCAGATTACTGACTTCTTTATTTTCATTACCAAAAGAGCAGAATGAAAGAGAAAAAACCCACACAAAATATGTGTATAATGCTCTATTCCTTCCTTGTTTAGTGGGAAAACAATTTTTTTTTCCTATATTAGGAAGACAAGAAGACCACTGATGAAACCCAGTGGTCAAATAGCAACATTGGGCTTTATAGTTCCTCAGTTTCCAGTACAATATGTTATTTTCCAGAGTTTGTAGTTTGTCTGCAAAGCATTTGCTGTGTGATGAAGTTAGTCAGGCTGGGTTTCAGCATCAGAGAAAAAAGCCCTATGATTTATTAATTCTAATTATGACCAGATAAATAAACAGATCTTCTAATAAAAGAAGACTTCAGAGATTTTTAGCAGAAAGGCAATCAAGAGCAAGCAGTGCAGATGTAGTAACAAGTATTCACATGAAAAACATTACATCAAAACAATATAATTTTTCAATAAAACTAACTAATAATAGGATTTCTAATTACTAAAAGAGACTTGCGGCCTGAAGACAATATCCAACGGAAACATAAATGATGATCAAGGCCACTCAACTGCAGGGAGTTTCACAAGTACAAACAACAGTATATCCACAATCCTCCCCATTGTGCCAGTATCAGTAAAATAACCTTTGTAACACTTAGTGTGATAAGGTGACCTTTAGATAGCACTAATCCCTAATTTTCACTTCATTTTTCTCTTTAAGTTAAATTAATGTAAATTTATAATAGACTTAAGTTTTCTTTGCATATGTGGTATAAATATGCTTCTGCACCATTCTTGGCAGTGTTGTTTGGTGCCAGGCCTGTGAATAAACTAAAAAAATTACAAACCTAAAGAGAGGTTTGCAATACAGAAAGATCAGCAAGGTGAGAAGTAGAACAAACTCCTCTTTTTCCACATAAGAAAGTAATGTAAAAAGAACTGTTCTTTCCAAACAACAGGTGCTCTATGACAGCCACAGTGCTCCCCTCCTTTATAGCTCAAACAGCAAAATTTCTTTAGTCTACTAGTGGCCGCAATGTAAATAATATTGAAGCTATGAGAAGTGGTATCACTCAAAGACAATTGGGTTTGCCCTAAGTTGCATTCCCTAGGTTCAGTCCCTCCTCCCTCATTTCTTTTACTATTTTAGTTGAAATGCCCACGAAAATTGAAGTAATCCTTTCAAAGAACAACTTAAAATCAAAATGTACAGTGAACAATAAATTCTATATGAGAACCACTACTGCTAACTTCTAGTACTTTGCAACAGTCAACTCTTACCTCATTTATTTCCCATAAATGACAACTCCTCTTCCTCTGAAAACCTATTCCTAGCCAACTCATAAACACATAACGTGCCTTCCTCACTAAGTGCTTAAGATGTGCCACAACTTTTGAAACACTGGAATGGTGATTTCAAATAAATTCAATAAATAAAGTACCACTACCTTCTCAAGAAAGAAGGCATTCAGACATAGGAAAGAAAACAATTATGGGAATACTTATGCAGACAGAAAGTATAATTTTTTCATCCTATAGTAGGATGGCAGTCTACTAGCTGATAAAAGGGAGCGTCCCATTCTTTCCCCACAACACATTGCCACAGTCCCCCTCTTCCAATCCCAAACATATATTCCCTTCACTTTTCATTCATAAATTCTGGAAACAGTTCGGTCTCTCTCTGGGTCAATTATTGTCAACAGACATTAACTCAACATTCTGCCAACTAGAGAAATGAATTTGCTCACTGAGGGGTCAGAATGGGTAAAGGGAGGATGGGACCAGCTGGCTGACACGCCTGCACCTTTGCATTCCTTCTAGACGAGCAGAGAGTCAACCTTCATTCAAGAGTTCCCTGGTGCCTATAAGGAGGACTTCCTCTTCTTCTTCTTCTTCTTCTTCTTCTTCTTCTCTTCTTCTTCTTCTTCTTCTTCTACTACTACTACTATTTCTACTACTACTACTACTACTACTTCTACTTCTACTACTACTATTTCTACTACTACTACTACTACTAATACTACTACTACTTCTACTTCTGCTACTACTACTATTTCTACTACTACTACTAATACTTCTACTACTACTACTGATAATTTATTATATTATTCCTCTGGTTTGGATGGTCACTTGCATCACTAACCCTGGATTCATTACCCTCTCTAACATTAGATCAACTTCAATGACATCAATAAAACAGACCTCCAGGGAAAGACGTTGGGTGTTTTTTTCCCATTCACTACCACAATTAATTTGAGATTCTTGTGTTCCTCAATAACCTCAAAGTTCAGTTGGATAGCTCAATGCATGTTGTAAATCTTTCCATGTCTGCTATGTGTTTGCTAATGAGTTGTCTGGACTTACAGTCAAGAAAGCCAAACTCATGAAAACAAGTGCTATACACAGACTAATGCCCAACAGAGATATAGAGAACTACCTGGAGGACAGAATGGATAGTGTGCATTCAGCAGAATTCAGAACACTAAAATTTGTTTGAGCAGCGCAGAAGACATAAACCTTTCTTTTCCAATATCTGGGCCTTTCTTACTGACTAACGTAGATATTCTTCATTGGAAGTTTGTTGTTGACACTTCATTGAGACCTAGGGAAATGTCTTATATTTTACTTCTGTAATACTTTTGCTTAAAGTAAGTGTAATGTCTTTATTCCTGATTCACCTGAAGGAATTTACAAAACAAAATATATCCATTACCTAGTTTTATTATATTACATTTATGACTATTATATATGCCAATCAAAATTAAATAACATTTAAAATATACAGTATTTTCAGCTTGACAGTTTTAGAAGCTTCTCATTCAGACACTCTTATCACTGTTTACTAAAAACTGGCAAAACTCTGTATGTTTATTCAATGGCTGCAGAATAAATAAAAGATTTAATTTAGACTATTTTGCAGTTTAAAAGAATTATAATCAAGTACATTTGCATATAAAATTTATTTGTCACTAGTCAAGTCTGTGCTATTAACGGTTGCCTAATGTTGGCATATTTTTCTTCTGGAAAAAGAAATTTCTGACAACTCAAGGTACATCACTACTCATCCCTTCTTACTAGATACTATCTCACAGTGATGACAGAGACATCTAAAATAGACATCAAATTTCTTAACTTTCATGAAAATACTTCCAGCGTTGTTGGTAAGAAGTATTAACAAGCATGACAGACTGCACTAGTCTTTTTATGTCAAAATTACACAAATTCCCTTAAATACTCATGACAATCAGTCTAGAGTCCACCATGATATTGAAGGTAGACTAAGATTCACATCTGCCTTAATATAAGGATTGTAGGATAGCAAATATTTCTGTAATATGTGGTATATCATCAGTTAAGAATCTTATAGTACCTAGTGTCAAATATCTATTCACAGCTCCACAGTAAAACATGACAAAATATAACACCTCCAGAGAGGCAGCTGTGATCTACTGTGTCAAAAACTCCATTCAATTGGGCTGTTAAGGTGTACAAAGCCTCTGATCTTTGATACATCCATAAGTATTATCAAAGCTCCTCATCTGTCAAGGTGGAGATTAGCTCAAACAACAGAGAACTTCAACTATGTTGTTAAATCATTACGCTGAATAAACAATGAAAGAAGACATGACTATCCAAAAGTTTGCAGAAAAATAATAGAAAGGTATGACTATTTAAAAAAATGATAATGACATGTACAGTAGAAGTATCTTTGTGATACTTTTGATGCAGCTTCTTTAGTCATTTTAAAAAAGCTGAAAACAAGGGGAAAAAATGATGAAGTCACCATAAAGTTAAACACACACACAAAATACTCTTCTTCCAAGTGATCTGTAGTTTAGGGAGGTAAGTGATGACTAATACTGTCATACTGTACAGTATAGCCATTCTTGAGTGAGTGATGAGGAAGGGGATTTCTGATGGATTAGCTAGGTATGCTATGCCTTGATAGAATGAAAAGATAAAGTGAAAGATTATATAATGTGGGACATAGCACTAAGTGAGAAGATTTACTAAGAACAAGGTAACATAGAAAAGCACTTAAACCTGTAGAAGACAGAAGAAAACTGTTTATTAATTATTTCCAGTTCTCTTTTTTTTGACATTTAAAAGAACACCATATTTGATTCTATTCTAAGCTGGTCTTCATCTTTCATAGAATTCTGTATTTCATTTATATTAACATTTTTGCACAGTTTTTAATAAGAAAATTCAAGGGTTTATCTTAATCCCAATGCTATTGGTTCATCACAGGAAAACAAAAATTTTTAACACCTCCTCCTTTTTTTCCAATAAACCCTGGAGATGGACTGCATCCATACATACCTCTCAGGCCATTTACTTGCTGTAGTATTTTCTGTGAATGTACATAGCTCCTTCCAGAACAGCAGCATGTGTTCACTGGGGGATTCTATTCACTGTTGAAAACACAGTGAACACATCTGTTCTCACAGTGTACTCAGTGAAATAACACAGAAGCCTTTGGAAACTGATACTAATATATTTGAAATGACAACCAGCAAAAATAAACAAACACCAACTGTAAAAAGAAAAGGACAGGATGAGAAAAAAAGCAATGCCATATATTAAATACAAACAGGAGATAGAAACTGATCTAAGCAAACATGATCAAAGAAAGAGAAAAAATATTTAAATGGAAAGAGGGAAAAGGAGCAGAGAACAGTCAGGCAAAGGGACATTTATGTAATTTAAGATTTTACTTTCTCAAAACCAGCAAATACAGGCACAATTACTACTCTTACTCTGTGCCCTACCGTACCACTCTACTTGACCCATCTCTTGCTACAACTCCAACCATCTTCTTTTTGGCTTACATCACTCTGTTTATCCTATTCAGACTTTTGTTTCTTCATCAATTACATCTTTGCAGTATTTTCCATAGTACAGAAATAGCATTTACCAAGACGCTAATAACTTTCCTTTTCTTACATCAAAAGGAATTTTTTCTTCATTTTCATCCTTTGATCTCTCCATATACTTTTGTACCACAGGTCATGCCTCTAATCTCTCACCCTCTCTCTCTTCTGAGGTGATAAGAACCTCTACAAAAAATGCCCTTCTCCATAGTGATTTTTTTCTTTTTCCTCCTTACGTTAACAGGTTCTTTTTAAAGGCTTCCATATAATCCTTCACTTCCTTCTTGTCTTTTCCACCTGCGAACTCACACAAACTTCTCTATCAGCAAACTCTAAGCTGCCTCCATCTTCCCAGTCCTGCTTTGTCATTGACTTATTTTCCCCATGCCAGCCAGCACATTATCATAAAAAAAGCTTTCTGCCCATTATTTCTATACTCTGTTACACTTGATAAATATGAAACTGACTCAGCTGCTAAACACCACAATCTCAGTGTCCAGTTTGAAATCCTGACACCAGTTTTCACTCATCATCCAGGATTTTTCCATTTCTACCAGCTGATAAATTTCTTCCTCATATGTTGGTCTTCTCTTTAATACTTACACTGGCTTTATTGCTAATTTTGTTAGCACAGTTTTTCCTCATTTCTGAGCACAGATATTGTGATCCCACGATGACTTGAGAAGTACATCCATCTTTCTCATCATCATTATACAGAAGTCATACATCACACAAATAATGCCTTTGTTTCACACCAAGAGAGGCAGTAGCGCTACAGAATTAAAAGTTAAAATGGCATATAATATACAACAGCATACAAAAAAATAAACCCATTTAGTCAAATAGGGACTTCTATGCTATTACTTAGTTGAATAGTTAAGAATAAGGAAGAAGTTGTTTAGCCACAATTCTCCTGTTTTTGCCAGCTAACTTTACATTAAAATGTTCTTAATATATTAAGGATAATGCATAGGCACCGATATTTTAACATGTTCTCAAAATATCTGAGAATTATCATAACTGCCAAAATCTGCAATTTTTCCTCTGGGTTATTGAAGCAGTTGTGCTCTGGTTCTGTTCACAAACAATATTTTTTTTCAGATGTCATTTGTGGAAAATATAAAGGAAATTTGATTTGATTACTTAATTTTTGTAATTGAATACTTATATCCCCCAACAAAGCAGCTGCAGAGACACAGCAAGAGGATAAAGTAATAGAGTACAATGAAGTGAAATTATATGAGGACATCCTATTACAGCTATGTGAGATTTCCACAATGTTTATCTGCATTTTAATTACAATATTACTTCCTTTAATACACATAGCAAGGATATAAACTAATTCCATATTTGATTCAAACTCTGATTATTTCCTGTTAATCTGAGAAGGAGAATTGCCAAGAATACTCAAGGTCTACATTTGCTAAACAACTGTAAAATCTGCTTAAAAGGTTCTGTGACTTTTTGAACTAAACCTGGATCCTGTAAATTAGAAGTTCCTTTCAACAGCACAAAGCTCCATACAGGTACACTGCTGTACAGAAGTGGGAACAAATTTGCATATAGATATTTTAGTAAATGCAAAGTACAAGTTTTAATCTTGTATACAAGACTAACCAGTCCTCCTCCTTGTTCTAACTCATACTGGTAGGAATGTCTGTGGTCAATTCCTTACTATGTAAAGGGAGGGCTTTGAGGAAAAAAAAGGTGCAGGAACGTCATAGCAAGCCATTTCCTTTCTGCAAAACATGCCATTAGCATCAAATGATGGAATCAAGCTTTTTCCTCTATTAAAAATAAATACAATGAATATATGATTGCTAATAATTTCCTACATGAAGATTCACCTATATTCATACACTACAGAAGATAAATGGGTTTCTTCAAAAATTAATACTACAATATTCTGTTATTATTTTCAGTCCACATTCTCAAGGAATGCACAAACTTGTACATACGGTCTAATTCAAACACACATATATGAATGTATAAATATACACACAAGTACTTAAATGATTGTACTTAAACACTCCTAAAAGTTCAGGTTAAAAGGTTAAAAAATTATTTTTTATGGGTGTCACTCGTTATTAGATGTTAAATGCTAAGGCCAAAAGAATCATTCTATTTTTTTTTTTTTTAATTTATAAGAATCACTGAACATGTCCATGCTCATAGATAATGCTGAATAGAACTTCTGCTGAATTTTATCTAAAAATTATTAACAAAGTTGTTTTTAAGCTACTTAATTACTATTAAGATTAAAGAAAACACTCTCAGCAAAGGCTTAACAATCATAAAACAAATTAGCTTTTCCTCTCCCCTCCAGAAAAGGGAATTAGAGCTACTGTAGCATTCCCTAATTGATTGCAAATTTAAAAGGACCACTGCATGGTTCTGTTTTGTACTCACATTAAAGAATGAGTAAACATTTATCCAAAAGAAAAGAAAATGTTTCACATGAGAAGTAATGTACAACTAGCAGGGAAGGGATATATGACTAAGATGTTCGTTATTTAATTTCTTAAATAATGTTACAGCAATTTTTCAGCTCGTGAATTTGCCACATCATATAAAATTCTGTATTTACTCAACTATTGTTTTCAAAGAGAATATAAAATTAATGACAAGAAATCAAAGTAAAGGCTAAGAAATAGAAAGTTATAATTGGGACACTTTTGATCACCAAAAAATATCAGTTCTCCCTCTCTTCTCTCTTTAACATTTCTAGTTTGTTGATGAACCAACCGTGTTTGGCATAATTAACACTAAGATCTTCAGAACTCAATGACTGAAAATAATTGCTTCTCTCTTTTCTTTCCTGAGTATGCTGAAGCCCAACCTAAAGATTTAGAGCTGACTGGACAAATATAAAGGATGTCAGAAACAGTGACCGCTGACATGCCATTCAAGGCACATGGAAGGGAGTTCAGGCTTGAATGCCTCTAAACTGCTCATTGGTAAGATCAGCTATCAGTGAGACACAGTGTAAGTCAGCACAATTCACTGAGCCTGCTATGACCTTAAAATCATTGCTCCTGGGGCATGTTCATCCACCAATTACTTTATACGCTCACTGGAAATCCATTGCTCAGTAAATGCACTGGTCTCTCATTCCACGGTGTTGATGAAGTGTGTGTGATGGCTTTCTCTTCACAACTTGACCCCTAAAGCTGACCCATCTGGAACTGAAGTATTCATGCCACTTGAGCACATCCTTGGTTATCACAGAGTCTGATATTTTCTTTAAAAACATCATTACTCACATTTTTTTCCCCTTAGTTAAAAATGTTTTGCAGCCAATGAAACAATAAGAACTTTTAAAGGGGAAGAAATTTAGTGCGTACTATGCTGAAGTACATCTGTAAAGTGAAATTAACTTATGTTAATAATGATTTCTTTCAAAACTGGTATGAAAACTGTAAATATTGTTCTGCTTAGAGAACAGTTGCTAAGCCCAAATATTAATTCATTGCAGTATGTCTTTTGTTATGAATGCCATGAAAATTTAAAATAATTTAAAACCTAAATAAAAAACCACACATGCATAGCAGGATTATAGCTATTATCACAGCATGGGAAGAGAGAATTTTCTCTTAGGAATTTAAAGAAAAGACTTATGACATCTATTTAAATATTACATAATTAAAGATATAGTGTGTGTTGTGTGCTTCTCTCTATAGAAGACTCTTGCCTTAGTCCAGGTCTCCAAGTGCATTATGACCCCCACTTCCACCAAATTTCAAACTAAAAATTAACAAATAAATTTGTAAAAGATAAACAAATAGAACAATGCAAACTTCTTCAAACTAGGCTTATTCCTTAATCTGGGATTAATCTTCATATCAGGTACTATCAGTGTTTATTACTGATAAGAAGAATAACAGTTGATCTAAAAGAACACAGTAGAAATAAAAAGCTACTGATTTACTCACTATGTTCCTTCTGGATGTTCACTAGTCAAAGGGGAAAAAACCAAAACATTATGAATACATTTTGTCAAAAAGTGACTGTACTGACATTTTTTTGGGGGGAAAAAAATGTTATATTTTCCAGCTTTTGATGAAATATAGAAATCACTCTGCCTTCTCTTATCCTCTGAGACTGGGGCTTCTACAGGTAAGGATATCTCTTTTCTTCTTTTACACATCCTCTAGGCTTGTAGTGAGAAAATGAAAAAGACAGAAGAGACAAACCAAATACTGTGTTTACAAATATTTTTTTAAAAGAAAAATAAAACCAAAGCTGTTAGTTAACTTATTTTCTGAGAAAAAATAGCAGTAGACTTGTAAAGTAACCTGAATGTAAGTTTTCTTGTTCTTCTTCATGACAGTCTAAATTCAGCCACAAGAAGAACCTCTTCTGTTGTAATACAAAGTGCTGTGAGATTTAGCAAAAATTGTATTTCATATATATAGTAAATTGCATCAACTCATGAAAGAACATACTTCAGCATGTGAGTTGCTGTACTGCTGGAAAAAGTAAAGGACTGAGGAAAAAGGGTGCTCAGAAGAAGAGATAAACAACCCGAGAGCCTTCAGCAGCAGCAAGTTATTAGTCTCAGCTGTTTATAAATGTATAGCCTGAAAAAGCAGGCTAATTTACTTCTTTCTTCCAGAAAGAATAGCCAACATAATGATAGACACTAAAAGATTATGAATTCAAGATCACTCTCAGATGAAGAAAACTGCTAATCCACAATGAAAAAGTAGCCTCAATACTATGAAGTAATAGATTACGTAAGTATGAAGTATACTGCTGCAATCAAATAATTTATACCTCACTGATAAAAGTATATCAGAGAATTCTATGAAGAGATAAAGTTCATTAAAAACATCTAAATACTGAGTTCATCTGCTTCTTTTAAGAACTGCAAAACTTTAATGAAAGATTATTAATCTACAGAAAAAGTAATGGCTCAGACTGCATCCCACTCAAATATTTCAGGTCCAAGTTATCTGCTATCTACTGAATTTTCCACAATTAAGGATGGAATTTCAAAGCTTTATTTTTAGTTAACTTGAGCTACTGTCGTCTGCTGTTATAAAGGGGCAGTCCTGTTCTTTCTTTCTCCTGGCATACTTCAACACTTCCTGTGTAACTGTACAGCAAGTTGGATTAGGGAGCTGATCCAGCTGAAGACTAACCCTACCAAAAAAAAAATCAGATTAGCCAGATCATCTGGCACTAACTGTGCAGTATCATAGCTACTACACTAGACACAAGGATTAGGGTAAAGCCATAAAACAGCTGAAGGTGGAAAACAAACCATCTGAATCACCTGCAGCCTAGACTTATGGGAGGTTTAGCATATGATGATGCAGTAGCTCTCTCTATCTCTACTTATATGCTGTAGTACTTAAATCTAGGGTTTAAGTTTTATTTCTATTTTCCATTTCAAGTCATATAGCTGGGTTTTTTGGGTCTAAGGCTTAGGTTTTTTTCTGTTCTTCTTTTGTCTTTCATGGGCATGTGATTTCTTGTCCTTAGTCACTGTTGATAGGTGACTGCAACAGCTTATGCTGGTATACACTGAAGAATAATTTCTCTTAAAATTAGCTTCTTCCATTGTTAAAGAATCATGCAGCACAAATGCTTCATTTCAAGCTTGTGCAAGTTTTATCCTCAAAACTATGTGCTTCATTGTCCCAGAGAAACAGAGCTGTCTTTGGTTGTTATGAACAAGGGTAGGCTCAGATGCGCTGACACTTGACCCAGTGAAGATCCTGCCATTTAACAGGTTGACAAATGGGAAAACAATTTGTGAAAATAAGTGTCAAAACTGCATCTGCTTCAGCAGGTTTGACATTCTGATCAATTTAAAAACATTGCAAGTATCCAACCATATTTTCTGACTGAAAATTCATTAATTTTTTTCCAAAGATCATGAAATTTTTCATATTAAAATTGCTTAATTTTTTTGCAGTCATTCTTGTAAAGCAATATACAAAACCTATTTTTTTGGATATCTGTATCACATATTCCTCAATAATAACTGAAAATCTTGAGGTAGGAATTGAAATAATGTAGTTTTTAACAGAGATCTGATGTTCAAGTCACACTAAGGTACGTACACAAACAGGTATGCAAGACATATAAAAGTTCTATAAATATATATATACATTTATATATAAATGTAAGATTTTGCATCTCCATCAAAACACTCTTCATTCATGTTCACCCTCAAGTGCAGCTAATATTGTCCAACCTTACATAAATACAGTCCTTAAAACTAACACAATGATAAGCATTTCAGTTCCAGCAAGGTGGAGCTCAGAGCAGAAACACCCAACAGGGCATTTCAGAGAACAACAATTCACCATTAATTATGTCTTAAAAAAAAAATCCTCTACAGAGGTGGGGACAGAGAACCTGACATACAACAGGAAAGAATACTGCACTTCAAGTTATTCACAGGCCAGGATTACAACGAGCTTTTCCTTATTACTGGGCAGGAAGTCACTTCTATGATAAAGGAAAAGAAAAGTTTTAAGAGGTAGCAAAAATAAATTATCAAATATCAAATATAGTTTTCCAAGTTGTAGCTACTAGTAGGTTCAGCTTTGATATGCAATGAAGCCTCCAAATGAGCACATTCTGTCTATAAAATTAAGTTATCAGACAAGATATGCCCTAGAAACCGGTTTCTTTAACTAGATTTCTAAACACACAACCACAGAAACAATTTTTTTTATAACAAGTTAGAAGTTGACCAAAATGACTAATATTGATGAGACAGATATAGCAGAATAATAATGCCAGAATCAGTCATGCAATTCCTTTATAATTTTATAGAATTATACTAAAAATATATATAGCTTTTCAAACACAAAACTCCTTCTGACCCATGAGAAACAACTGAGTATCATTCTCCTGTCCATGCTATATGCCAGTTTACTGTGCATTCAGCAAACATCTTATACTTTCTTATGTTGGCTTCAACATTGTTTCCTTCTTTTAGATAAGTGTCTGCAATTTTACTGTGTAATACAAAATTCACAAAGTAATAATTTTGCTGTTATTTGCATAATCTGTGAGGCTATGCTGGAGATTGACCATTATATAGTTGTCTTAAGGCAAATTTGTGGTGTCTACCGAAGCAAATATTATTGGAAAGTAAATACAGGCTCTAAGAACTAAACTTAATAGCAAGTTGGAAAGTTTCATTGTTCACTGTCACAGCCACCCTGCAATGCATAAGCAATCTTTTATTTGTATCTGACCTGAGTGCGAAGGTGATGTCTTTCAAGTGTGGTGACTAAACCTGTCAAATTACAAATTAAGAGATTTACAAAATTGTTACAGAAGTAAGAAAGAGCAGTTTAATGCAAAACCTACAATTAAATTCCCAAACTAAGAACCTCGCTCCAGGAAAACGTTAAATTGCTCTTCTTCAACACCACTGATTCACATAATCAGAAAGAGACGGCACCTACATGTTTATACACCTGCTATCATTTTAAGCATTTCCTTCTCACATTCAGTTTATAAGTATCAAAACCCAAGATACTGTAGTATCAAATCTGTGAACTTTTAAAGTATCCCTTACCTTTTAATGATTAATGTTCTGCCAATTTTATATAAGTTCAAAAGTTACTGTATACATCTATATAAAGTCATGCAATCTTCCAATCCAAAGCTTAATACATATGACAGTTCTGGGGACCATTTGTAGCCCTAATAAATGTCAAAAGGAGGCTTAGTTTCACCAGGAGTTTTCGGAAAGATTTCTTATTTTCTTCTATAACAGAGACTTCCACATAATTCTGGATCCTAGTAAGAGAGGAAAAAAACCTGCAACGTAACAACAGAGCCTATAAAAAAGTCTCACATTGCAAGTCATTAACAGGCAGAAAGAACCAGTGCTAAGCCAAGAGCTGCTCAATAGATCTTCAAGAGACAGTTCTGGAGGTTGCAGAAGGTAATCCTCTTTACAAAAACAAAGTATCACTTACTTGACAACATGCCTCTTCCAGCTTTACATTCCTAATCTTAGTCTAACATGTTAATTTTTACAACTTAGAGATAAAATCTTAAGAAATAACAGCTCAAACACTGCCCCTAGAGTGTTCACTCTGGTAGTTGAACTCAAGTAACTCTTCCATTTATTGTTCATTAACTCTCACATTAGTAAAGCCAATCTATTAATAAAATTAACATTTTTAAAGGGTGTCAAGGTAAAATATTCACAAAGTATTACAATGCAGCTTACATTCATCAAGTTGCAGGACAGTAACGAAAGAATAAAGTGTGAGTACAGTTCTGCAGGTCAGAGGAGATGACAAATCAAGCAAGATAATAACTTAGCCTGTTTTCCAATGATTCATGTGAGACTGAGAAAGGAGAATCTTGTCTTGTTTCATTTGAGCTTTTTGCATATTGCTCCCTGAGAGTATGTCAACTAAGCAATTTGCCTAGAATGATCATAGCTATTTCATACTAGCCCTCTGCATAGACAGACTTACCTACTGCTAAGCATTCAATATTGCATATTAACTTAACTCTAAATTCAACTTTCTATGGAACAGTAACTTCCACAGAAAAAGTTACCATAAAATTATTATTTCATTCTTAATTTTGCAATAACATATTCAAAGAAACAGGCTCTAAACTTGTTAATTAGGGGGCAAAAAGCATCAGAAATGACAAAAAAAGGAAGGAAGCGGGCACAGTGGACTCAAATCTTCTGGTGGTAGTCAAGCCACATTGTTAAAATCCATCCTCAGATCAAAGCACAGGCATTCGATGCTTTGGGCACAGTCAGTAAGTGTCAGATGACTAAAAATAAACATGGCCCGAAATGGTACAATTGAAAAGCCTAAATTAATTCACACTTCTCAAAAGACTCTACTTACCTAAGGTATGAATCCTCCAAAACAGCCCAAAAAGGACATAAGTGTAACAGATCTAACCTGGCTGCTGTCATCCCTTTGACCAGGGAATATGGAACTTCATTTGCTGCTGCTGCTTCAGCAGGTACCGATGGGACAATCCTTGAGGCTTCCTTTGACTTGTGTGGGAGCACAAAAAACCTGCTTTAACCAGCAACTGCTCAAGTGGAAGATGGTTCACACAGAAGAGTACACGGTACTATAGCAATCTGAGAAGATGTGAATGCCCCAGAGCCTAAAAGATTCTTATTTTATAGATACCTAAAAAAATCTTTAAGTCATAAAACTGAGATCTTCAAGCAAAAACCCATAGGCTTTACCAGAGATCTAAGAACCACTTGTACCATTAAATTCTTATTCCTTTATATGCCTTTCATTCACATCTTTTTGGTTCACCATCTAAAAGGCATCTAGAATGTCTGTCTAAAATTGTAATATATATTTATCTATGCTGAACTGACATTTTCTCCAAGACAATAACGGAAAAAATGTATTTGATATGTTTAAAATCATAAATATTTCAGTCTAAGAATAAAATTTTATAAAGCACTGACAGAACATCCTTTTAATCTACAGTGACATTGTGACATTGAATTATGAGTGGTACTGCACCTACATCAGTGAGAAATATTTAATATCATAATAGTGCTTAAAATATTATAAGCTCTAGTCCTAGTTTTAAAATAGTCTGAAAGACAAAATGCAGCAAATTGAAATATTAAATGTCCTCTGAACACATTCTTAGAAGATTAACCATTTAGAAGACATTTTTAGCTACAAAAATTTAGAAGTGGCTTCATTGTCAATCGTCTCACTAGAGAGAAATAAAAAGCAGACTTTAGGTTTTTTTAAAAAAATATAATGTACAAGTGTTACAGAAAGCACATTTAATTATTTTTAAAAAGATCTAGCTAGTCTACATAAGTACAATTTCCAACCACATGTATTTCTAGATCTGGATTAATTTTGTTGGCATTTTAAATGACTGTTTTTTACTCATTCACAAAATTTACAAATTACTGTTCTAATATTTTAGAAAATGTATATGATCCAGAGGCCTGCACCTTGCAAAATGATTACAGTTTTTCCTGTATGACTTCAGTACCGCAGACATTATTCATTGTCTGCGTACTTGAAATAAATATGGAACTTAGCCTCCACTTGAAACCTGACGTCTCCTGTGAAACATAAATGGTAAATCTTCATTTAATGATAAAAAGTATTCTTGTTTCAAGTCTATATAAACTTGGTTCTGCCATATATCTTCTGCAGAACACAGAAGGTTCCATTTTCAGTGTTGAAATAGAACAGTAACTGAAAATTTGTTCCTTTTATCCACCAAACCATTCTGGTTTTAGAGTTGCATCTGCTGGTTATACTGAGGAAGACGTGACTATTATTTTGTCGAAACAAATTCACCTAAAAACTTTTAAAAGTGTATTTCTTCTTGTGAAACAACATCACCAATAATTATTTTCTAAATTCATCCTCTTTAAAGCAGCCCTCAGAAGCCCATGAAGTTGCATAACTACTGCTGAATGCAATCAGATTCCATTCCTCTATCAACGGTATTAGAGCACGCATAAATGGGTCTCCTTTTTAATAGACTTCATGCTAGGAAAAACAGAAGAACCCAACTGTGTAGCAATTTTAAAAAGCATCACAATCTGATCTGATGTTGGACAACATAGTTTCAGCAGAAGTGGCTAGAAAATGCCAAGTAGTGATGAATTCACTACAGGTAAAAAGTCAGGCTTTTTCCAAAACATTTTCACAAGCACACACATAAAAGTTGCATTTGCAGTAACTGTGGATGCTCAAAATGACCTAAAGTCATCTGTTAACATTAAAGCCACAGCCAGCTTCAGGGTCCAGAGAGAAAGGTTTCTGCAGCTGTACCATGGTTAGTTCTGCTGGCAGAATGTGTCTTGTGGTGACCAACACACTTCAATAATGACACGATTTAGGATACGCTAAGCTCACTTTATTATATTATGCTCTTAAAATGCATCAAAGAACAACATAATTTCTAAGCTCTGAATTATTATCAGTGAGCTGCAGTTAAGGATAAGAAGTGTTACTAAGTTTTGCATAATGCTTGCCATCACAAGTAAGCACTGCTTTTCCATTCTTCTAAAAATGTCATTTAAGGGTTTCAACAGTTCTGCTAAACCTAGACTGTAAGTGCCATTCTTGAATCTATTTTTTTGGATGTATGCCCAACAATAAATGATCCACAATGATCTGAGGACAGCGCTCTCATCCAAGAACTTAATCAGATTAATGATGTATTTGTTTTATAAAAAATGAATAAAATTAAGCTTGAGAATACCTAATTTACATACTAAATGGTTGAAGGGGACAAAAAAATACTAGTGGTTTTACAAAATTAAGATTACAAAATTGACTATTGTTTTGAAAATCTGTTACTAAATTGCAGAGATTCAAAATAATAAATAAGTGTTCATTAGCAGTGTTTATGTAAATTCATGAGTCGATCTTTAGTTGTTTAAAAGACTTAATGGTGTTTACATTTACAAAGAATTTATTAAGAGCAATGTTGATATCACAACATAGCAGTGGCAATGACATCAACATTACATAAAGAACTTTCCAGCTCTTTCAACCTAAAGAATATGATTAATACTTCAAAAAATGTTACCATAGACTTAAGAATGCTGAAGGGAGAGCTGAGAAGTAGAGGTGTGAAAGCAGCAGTAACAAACACTATTTGCATTTAGTTTAGTTTTATATAAAGCAAACAGAGACACCTAACAGAATGAATTAAATTATACAAGACTGGCAGAATTTATAGGGCTAAAGAGGAAAAAAAAAGTTATATAATATTCTTTATTCATAAAAATATTACAATTTTTAACCAGATTTTCAAGAAATAGAAAACTAATTCCCATAAAAATGGATTAGTGAGTGACTTATTTTTACTTAAACAAATTATTGGAGAACATGATTTATCACCACTAAATATAGCACTTCAGTTTTGTCACATCCAGACAAACTCTTTGAATTATATATTGGTAGAGCCTGTGTATTTCCAAAGCCCAATGGGTTAAACACTGCACATGGAAAAACAATAACAAAAACAAAATAAGCAGTGGATGGCACAGTCTGGCATTTACCATTTGACATGGTAATTCTAGGATCTATCATCATACAGCAATTCAACAAGTATTATGTCCTGTTCCAAAGACTTGAAGAGAAATTCTCTTTGCCTTCTTTTATTTAATAAAACAGACTCTTGCCTGGGCAAACAAAGCTTCTGTAATGAACAAAGATGGTCCATAAGCATACATATGATTCCCTAGGACATGCCTGGGAACATTCCTAGGCCAAGCAAAGGACATAATAGATATGCAAGTGTAACCCAATTGAAAGTATCAGGCAGTAGTTTCTAACAGACTCTACTAGTAGTGCAAGAAACATCACCTTCCCGTTGGCAAAAAGCATCACCTATAACAACAAACATGCCTCATTAAAGATATTAGATTAGGAATGCTTCTGAGTAACACCTCCAAAAAGCTAGGGCACAGCTTCCTTCCTTTGCTGCAAAGGAATAGGGGGGAATAATCACAAAAGACGATGCTAGTAGAACACCTCTTTCAATGACAGACCCTATCTGCAAACTCAGAAGAAGAAAACAAGATGAAGGCTGAGTTTCTCCAGAAGATGGGGAAGCAAGGGTGGCAAATCTGTGACTTATATGAAGATTTCAGCAAACTTGCTTCCCCACAGATGTACAAAACACAAACTGTTTGGCACTTCTATTGAAAATCCCGGCCTACAACTGAGCAGTATAGGAGCAGCAATTGCTGGCAGACTTGTATCAACAGAGCCCAGCAGCTGGCTCTATTTCAGCTCCTATCTAATCCTTATATTACACTGCGCTCATCACCGCAGTATGTGAATTCCCACTAATGCGACGTTATAGCTAAAAAACAAAGCCCACTGCAAAATGCGTGCAACTCAGGAAATCTGCAATTAATATTCCAGCACAGACTTAACTGTGTTCCAGCACCCCCCACTATTCTTCGTCCGTGAGTTCTTGCTAATTGTATTTCTGATGTAGGCCACAATATGATATTATTCCATATGTTCTGACTCATAAATCAACAGCCTACCACAAACGGGACACAGTCTTCACTTCAGGTTCTACATATCACAGTAATATTTTATGGTTTTTGGTTAATGTGTTTGTCGTACAGCACTATCAGCCTAGGAAAACTTTTCACAAGAAGACTAAAAAAAAATTATGTACTTCTTAAATTAATCCTGCCTACAATACTATGACACAGGCCTGTGTTCTTTTATCTAGATCTTAATTAAAATTAATCCAACTTCCTAAGGCAAAACTTCAATATCAACCTCATAATGATTTCTATCAATAGATTGACATAAATCTATTGCACATGCATCTGTTCCATAAAATGTGCAAAGGCATAAAAAATGAAAAGCATGGCAATTATACAAATACTTCTCCCAGTAATAGATTTTTCAAACTATTTTCACTGTATCAGTTTTGTAACACGATTCCATGATGCAACTACCACTAAAACAGGTAGATGATAGAGACAGTGATATTAAACAACTTCTCCTTTCACCTCCCCCCTAACTAAATAAAATCCTCCAGAACCTGTTGCCCTGGAAGTGCTGGAGAACCCACTATGCTTTCTGTAGTGGAATAATGTCATGTAGTGGCTACAAAGGGCAGGGTTTGGTAACAGGAGGCTCTAGGAATGAACTGTACGAGATAAGACCATAAGTTGCTCTATGTTAGGCAGTCAAAGCCACCTCTGAAACTGGTGGGAGCAACCTGTGCCCCCCAAAAACTTCAACCAGCCAAAGGAGCTCACAGCACTTCTGCTCAGACACCTTTGCAGAAAGAGTGGCAGCCACTAGAGGAGGAGAAATGGAGGGGACATGCAGAAGACGATGGTGTTTGACATGCGCTTGGAGGGCAGACAGAGAAGGTATATGCCCAGAAGGAGCACGACGCATGGGTAAGCCACACCAAAGCCAGGACAACCCCATGGTAGCATATATTTGTAATAAAGCTGTTAACATCTAACTTCCAAAGTAACCAGAACACACATGACGTCTAAAAAGCAGCAGTAGTCATGCTTCTTGAAGCAGTCATCATACAGTTTACTTATTTGCACATATAACTGGACTCCAGTGAAAAGCACTGAACCTGAAACATTACCACATGATGACAGGTATCTTGCTTCAAATTGATGACAATGTGAAATATACATTGAGGATCTACATCCATGTTTACTACTTGGATTTAAAAAAAAAACCAATAACCTAATATTCTGAAGTTACAACAATTCAGGTAATATAACCTGTTTTGTATGTGGGACAGACAATAAAACAATTAATAACATAAATTGTATCTATTATTTTGATATAATAACATTTTCTGTTTAGTGAAGACACACTACAAATTCTGAGGAGAGAAACAACCTATCCATTTTTCTTTTTGGTAGGTTCATGCCATTTTACAATGCTCTAGTACCAGGCTTTAGGGTGCTTTCAGATTAGCCCCTGAAATATTTCTTGAATAGAAATCCATTCTTTTTCTTTGCTGAATGAATGCCATTATTTGGCTGTGGGTTATAAGTACAGTTATATTTCTAAGAATTTTATTTCTGTCTATAACAGCTCAGGAATAGGAGTATTACTTATGTTCCATTTCATAGTTCTGAAAGTGTTTTGACCCCACATAGAAATTTGAAGACCTTTTCTGAATAGGGCCTCCTGTTCATATAATGATTTTTTTCTATATTATTTTATTAATATAAATACACTTCACCTAGTGAAAGCGGTCTTACATAATATACAAGAGGCATCTTATTACATTGTCATAACTTTAAGTAAAGCCTTTTGACTATGAAACTTATTTTTTCTACTTAAGTGAATATAAACTATGTGGACAGCGAGAAACAACATCTTTTAAAATAACCTGCTGATATGTAAATAAAAAGAGATTATATAAATATTTTCAAATCCTTGTGAAAAAAACACAAAAAAATGGGCTTGAGTAACAAAACAGTGAAACAGACTGTCTTGTTTCATGGGATTTCCTAATTGGCTTATTGCTCAATTTTTTTAATGAGCATCCATGTAGAGTTAAATCCAGGGCTGATATTCTGCCAGAAAGGTGAGTGCTATCATATTAGTATGGCTAGAATACATATGTAACTCAGCATCTCTGTGTTTTTTTCCAGTGGTCTCAGAAAAGCATTAGATTTGTGACAGCCTTAAAATTCCTGTAACAACAGCAGCTGTTTGCTATGACTTCAGACAACATTTTCAAAACAACTATTATTTTGGAATCAGCCAGGTGATGAAATTAATAACTGAGATGCTGTGTTTTAGGTTAGCCTTCGGTTAGTTTGCTAAATAGACAGCGTTCATTTTTCCAGGCCTTCAGTAGTAGAATTCTCCTTCAAACCTGCTCGCATCAGGCAACTGACGTTGGCCATGAATTCACCTGACTCTCACCTATTTCAGTCCTGCTAGTGACAGGATATAGAGGGAAATTTGTTTGGTTTAGCAACTGTTAACAGTCTGCTCTCCATTTTGTTTCCATTGAAGTCCCAATCAGAGGTTGACAGTTTAGCCATACCAACACATAACATGCTCAGGAATAAATTAACTTAGCACATGGGAAATCAAACATACGATTTAAAAAAGGACAACTCCTTACAAGTATCACTGAAATGCCCATCACCACCAGAAGGCACAATGTTCATTACATTGTGGGGATAGGTCCGCCCTCTAACTTGTTCTCCAGAAGGAGCTCTACAAGTGGCCTCATCACAGGATGAGACAGAAGTGAGAGCAAGAAAGACTTAGCAAAAAAAGGACATGAGCCTACATCAGCACTGCTACCCAAAGTGTTCAGTTCTGCCATTCCCCTTGATCTAAACTTTTGGTCCTGTCTCTTCCCTTGCTGTTCATATTCTTTTACTGCCTGAGCCTGGTGGTGGAGCAGAATGGAGATGAGAGTCTGGGGAGAAGGATAGGAAGGATGGTCTTTACTTTCAGCGACAAAGCCATTTAGATGGGCTTACAATTTTGAGAAATCAAACTCAAACTATAACGGAGTTTCATTCTTTTCCACCAGCTGCTCTAGGTGATCCTCTGACACTAATGCCTACAGAGCCAGGTGTATTAATAAGCCATGTCCCATACATTTGTTCTCAAGAGAGCAAGCAAAGCTGAATAAAGACAGAAGCACTATGGGTCATAAAATGCCTCTTCTCCAAGCACTGTGGGAAGGAAAAACTCACTTGGATGCAAGACTGCTTAAATGCTAAAAGTGAAGATACTCATAACCGTAACATTTTCAAAGTTATCTTTAGGACAGTAGCAGAGGGACTTTCACAATATAAATTGGGAAATTTGCCATCTCTAAGCAATGAAATACACTACATATGCACTTACACACAGAGAACATGTTAGTTATGAAGAGAATAAAACCTCCCCTTTAAAAAAAGCATTTAAAAATTATAATTCTTACAGTAAAATAATTGAATAACACAATTATCCAGATCAAATATGATACCATTGTCACTTAGAAAGACATGCTAAATATTTTCTGAAGGTATATTTTTGCTAAGTGATGCATTTGTTATCTAAAACATTACCTTGCATTAAGAAAAGTACACAAGTGATTTAATAATGAACTTTGAAAAAGTAATCCTCAAAATATATTAGTGCAGCAATAGCAATCCTATTAATTGAAGCATCAATTTAAAAGTGTCAATGGCTCTTACAACACCAGATGCAATCCCTTACTAATTTAACATTACAGCTTCATTTCTGTTCTAATCTCATCTAATTTACCCTTCTTATTTCCTTGCTTCTGGATATGCTAGGTTTGCCACCCAATGAGTTTATTTCACTAGTCATTCACTTTTAACAGTAAAACCAAACTATTTGAGGGGAATAATCTCCCTGCAAATCCAACACAGGATAAAGAGCTCTTATTTATCGAGCATTTTGTGCCTTGAATTGAAGCATTATTGCGAAGAGTGAGCAATAAACAAAAACACCTCAGGGGCCTGGGAGGAGCAATGTAACCAATTACATTTAATTAAATCAAAGGATGGGAGCCCTAGGGTTGAATGAGCTGAAGAACAAATTTGCATTAACACCTAGCAGCCAAACAAGTAGTTCTTGGTTTAGTCTGGAAGTACAATTGTTGCCATCTATTCTCTGCACTGAAGGGGGGCCATTAGCTAAATTCTTAGGAATTGTTTGTCCACTGATGAGGGGCTGCCTTCTCAACGTTTCACCTCGTCACACATGAAAATTGCCTACTAAAATAAACAGCTTCTTCTGAAACCTAACAAACAAACATTAGTACATGACTCACAAGTTTGCAATTCTGAACCACCTTAGTGTAACAGAATTCTTGTGTCAACAAAGAGAAGAATGCCAAGGCTCACGCACACCTGAAAGAAGTGGAGACCCTCCAAGTCCTATTTGGGTGTGGGGAGAAAAAGTGGGGAGAACTGAACTTAATCTGACCACAATGAATTCTATAAATTGAAACATACATCATAATGATTACCTACAGGACTTTAAGAATGGATGCGAACATTTAGCTTTTGGTATAATGACACTTGCTAACACCAAAGTAATTACTAGTGCAAAGTTCCTTAAGCCTTCCTCTCCACTGCTGGGGACTGGGGGGGAGAGAGAGATCATTGGAGAGCGATAAGTGCAGGGACTGGAAATAAATAAACACAAGTATGAAAATTATAGAGAAAATATGACCAGTGAAATACAGAAATGTCAAGAGTCCACAACTCTGCATTTTCCAAACTATGATTCTGTGAGGGAAAGCAGGAGGGAAAGACTACAAATGTTTAATCAGTTATAAACGACTTCTTCTTGAATGTTCATTGCATGGTCATACTAAAAGAGAGAGTTCACTTGTAAAGAGGGTAATTTTTTGAAGGTGTCTATGAGGCATTTGGTAGAGTAGCAATGGCCAGAATTCTTTTTTCATTATTTTAAAGACATATTTTTCAGGGATTTATAAGTATAATAATTTAAAATAATTAGGGATTTAAACTTATTGTCCCATACCTCATCCCAGACACAAAGTATACCTTAATCTACATCTGCCAAAAGCATAAATCACTTTATCCATTTTAGGTTATACAACAAATGAAAAGGAGCGTAATGGTTTCCAAACACTTTGCCCTAAACCTCAAGCTAAAAGGTTGAATTATTAAAATAATTTTTTAGGCAATCAGTGTTCATTGTGCCTTAAAACTGCAAGAGCCAAGATTCTCATTTTCTAAAATACTGAACATGCGTACATAATATTTTCTTAGCTCTTGTTCCTTTAATATTAAGATGAGGAGTACAGAGAACAATAAAAGACTTTTGTAGAGGCCTGCATTCTCTGATCTCAGTCTTTTCAGGAAGTTAGCTGTTTCCCTTGACCTATCAATTTTCTTGCTTTGGAAGAAATTAAACTGCAGTCTTACTCTGAAAAATGACCTAATAAAAATAAAATTTCATTCTTGCCACGCAAACTTCCTGCCTTTATTTACTCACAGCTACATTTGCCTCTCATAATGACAAATAAAAATACGTTTTAGTGGCCTTTTATACACTGTGAGACCCAAAATGCTAAAAGAGATCTAATAGCTTGCTTTTAACTAGATAAGAAGTTGGCTAACACTTTCATTTTGTTAACTGAGGCAGTACCCAGCCTCAAGTAAACCAGAAATCTCTGTTCTAGAACAAACATCTACTACAGATGTGTTTTCAGACTACATCTACTTCAGTCTAACCAATTCAACAACTGAAATAAGCAATTTCTCCCTCTTCTGGACATAAGCAGTGACCTTTGTGTCAGATCATGTGATAATGAGGATATATGGAGTGTGAGATAGATTTGTTAATATGAAAAAAAAACCCCAACCCAAACACAACAATCATTCTCAAGGTGGGCTAGTTTTTCCATTAAATCAATAAAGTGATCCAACTGACTGATCAGTATGAAAGGCTTTTGAGCTAAAATAAGGCATATTAATGGGAGCAGATGATCAGGCTCTGGGAGTGCTGAAAGAGATAAATCAGGACTACCTCCTTTAAGCAGCAGCAAGCTGCTAGATCAGCATAAAGTATGGTTGTACAATACAGTAAATGTCTAGCTTACTATTTACAAGCAACTTAAACATGTTTCTCAACAGATCAAAAGTCAATTATCTCAAAGCTGAAGTTAATTGAAAAGAGAAGCACTAATATGTTCTGGAGATTGCTTTTCCCTTTTGTTTTGTTTCAGAATAGGCTTAGCTAAAAAATTTTAAAACCATGCCAAGACAAAGCAGAGACTCTAGTTTCCTATGTACAGTCCTCACCTGCATTAATCCACATTCCTTTAAAAACCCCCTCTTAGTCTAAATACATACTTGCACCTTTAAGGATAAGCTGCTCTGAACATTACTGCTACTACTTTCTCCTTCTCATAGTAACTACAGACTTAATACATTTCCCAACTCTTGGCCAGAGCCCCTGTGACAAGGGTAAGGGAAGCAGACAGAGTTACTGTGCAACATCAAGAGTATGGGAGAGTAAAGGTAATGGGGCAATGAAAAGAGGGAGCATTTGAATAAAACCCCGTAGGTTACATATTACTTATAGCTTTCAGTGCGTTTAAAAAGAAAAAAGATCAAACAGCACTATATGCACATGAAAATAGTTGTGTTTGTGTTGATTCTTTTTAATTCTCATGGATGTCACCACCTAAGTTTGAGGGGTGAAATTTAGGAAAAAATATCCTTTACCAGTGAATTCCCTAATTATGTGGACTTCATTTACGAATTAAACTACATAACAGAACCTGTGAAATTACCAACCATTTCTGGATGTGCAAAACTTTGACATGGAGCCTGCTGCAGCCATCCACTACTGCACTATTTTGGATTTATTTACACACAGAAAGCACTGTTTTGGAACTAAATCTCCATAGACTCACACAACAGTGAATATGTGTTTTCTGGAGGACTGTAGTGAACTGTCTCTGAACACAGCTCTTGCTCACCTAAGAATTTTTCTGGAGTGTGAGGTAAGCCAGGATTCCTTTTAGACCAAAGGAATGAAAGCAGAATACCAAAGCAGACAAAAGTGCAGCAAAATCAGTGACAAGTGACTGCAGGCATAAAAAAATTGGTGGAACAAAGGAAGAAAGTGATATATGGTCTAAATGAAAAAAATCAGATCATAAATATGACACACCAGACTTAACAATCCATCTCCAGAATTACTCTGCCATGTAAAATGCAACACAAGAAGTCTTCACAGTGGTCAATTTGATGATGCAAAAGCTCTGAGAATTCATAGCACAGAGCATATACATACCAACTACCTTACTAAATACTTACTTTCTCACAAGATCTAAGAGGAACCAGGCTGTGACAGAACATTCCAGGTGCATGAATTAATTAACTTACCTGCAGATGAGCAGTACAAATTCAATCTGTGTCTGGAATCCCTATAAATCAGAGAGCTACTGCTAGCAGCACAACTAAGGTTTTGTATAGTCCAGACACAAGGTTGGGAGAGGTGATATCAAGACAGTTTCCAAACAATTGCTAACCACACTTGAAGATCTGCTATAAAAGCTACTTTCTGAAACAAATGCATGTTAAATTTGAAGCACACTCTTGAAGGGTAGATTAGTTCTACAGTTTCAAATGTTACTCCCATTCCTCTTCTTTGGAAAAAAATACTACTTGTTTTGGTGCATTTACATTTATTAAAAATACATTTCTCTCAAAAGCATTCAATATTAGGTGGACTTTTTCAGTCTGTTTTTGAGGTCAACATAGTTCTCATTCACACTGATATTTGTGGCTTTCCTGTCTCAATCTTATCCATTCTATGATTCTACTTCAAATCTGTTGTGCTCACATGTTCTCAAAAATGAGTTATTTCAATTTGAATCCATTGTCCTTTTCCGTATGCCTCTGTTTACCTCAGTGGAAAACTGAAATGTGCTGCCTAATTATGTATTTGCTTTATCATTCTAATTAAATTTTTAATTAATTGTTCTCAGCATCTTTTAAACAAGATTAATAGTTGTGACATACGTAACATAGAAAGGCATTTTACACAGAGCAGGAGGCAATAATGTGAAATTCCACTGTGCAAAATATAGTTGGAATGAACAACTAAAATTTTCCGTTCCGAACCACTATGTACTGGTATTCAACTGTATCTACCACTGCATGTTTGATGCTACACTCTTAAAGTGTTTAAATTAGAAAAAACAAAAAAAATTAACAGTACAATTTCAAAGCAATATACAGATCTCGAGTTAAGTGAATACAAATTTTCTGTGCCTTTACACATGGTAAATGATAGCAAATAGTGGCAAACTAAATCAAAGCACTTTAATTCAAAATAACTAAAAAACATCCATTTAAAAAGATGTTAATTAACCCTGCAGGGTACATGCAGGATTTGAAATGAGTCCAAACAATGTCCAGCTTAATGCTAAGAACTTATAAAATGAGCTATCAGGGCCTATTAGTGCATTGTAATGGCTTAGATACTTGAAGAAGTGACCCTAAAATCTCTATTCTGACCCGACTTTCAGAAATGGGGCAGAAGATTGACCTTCACACAATATAATCAGCAAAGGATCTAAAAAATGTATCTCTCTGTTATGTGAAACCACAGTTTTATTTACTCAGGCATGTTCACTTAGGAGTTAAGGTCCACTCAAGCATCATTTCAGGGTTAAAGGTTATAGTATAAAGCCATTATGTTTTCAAGCAGAGTAGCTTGCTACCATTTGTCTTGCAGTAATATCACAATCAGACATTACCTTTTAAGCTTGGCCCAGCGGTGAGTTTAAGACCCTGGCACATATATTGTAAAATAGACTAGTACTTCCTACAAATCATTCCATAATCTCTTGTTTGCTAAACTTTAGACCACTGTATATATATTGTCTATGCTACTAGCTATAGGTGCATACAGAGTTCTGAAAAGATTTATGATCCCTGATCCCATAGGTTGCCTGTTTATGAAATAATTAGGTTGACTCTATGTTTAATGTACAACCAATATACTGAAAAAAATCAATAGGTTTACTTTCAGGTTCAGTTTCACAATGGGGTCAGTGTCTTTGTCTCAGAAAACTGAATAAAGTAACTTTAAAAGTACACACAAGGACAATAAGGATTTCTAAAGTTCTCATTCAACACTTCTATAAAAATCCTTGCTTTTGTTTACCCGTTCCTCATATTCGTTACATACCTATTCCATTACATACCTATTAAGAGCATCTCTAGATCAAGAGCGTATTAAATTAAGGGTCTGTGCAACAAGTCTAGTTTTCATAACAAGAGAAGAAGTATTTATAATACTATTCACAACAACAAATGAATAGTTTGTAAAGTTGATGACATTTACACTAGATACAATAAATCAGAAAATGTTAATCAGTGCCAGCAACATGTTGGGAATGTGCTAACAAGGTGAGATTTTAAATATTTGTATTTCATGCCTCTTAGAGAGATGGCTTAGGCTGTACATACACTGATTTTGCCAAGTGCAATACGCAACCCATGCAAGCTTTGAGAAAGGTCTTGAGGAAAACAGCAGCAATACATTTTGCTATTCTTTATAATTTGATTCTTACATGAATAAATCAAAACTTAGAAGAGGAACAGGGATTTTTTTAACCATAAGCATTTTATAGCTTTGTAACAGAAGGTGCAAAACCTGAATCATAGAATCACAGAATCACAAGGTTGGAAAGGACTCACTGGATCATCGAGTCCCACCATTCCTAACACTCCCTAAACCATGCCCCTCAGCACCTCATCCATCCATCCCTTAAACACCTCCAGGGAAGGTGACTCAACCACCTCCCTGGGCAGCCTCTGCCAGTGCCCAATGACCATTTCCGTGAAAAATTTTTTTCAATTTTTTTTCAAGATTTTTTAGAATGCTTCCTAAAACAAAGGAATTTTGATGTTATATATTCTTTGGACTCACTCAGGAATACTGAAACGTACCACCAACTGCTGTATTACTGGATGCAATTTGACCACTATACATTAGCAATGTCTATCAAAATACAAATACATATATTTTAAAACATAACAACATTATGAATCATCAGATGATTCAGAGTGTAACTGTTAGACATATCATACACAAGAAGATGCAAATTACTTCCAAAATTTGACTGCTTCTGGGTAAACTTTCTGCAAAAGCATTCCAATATTACGTCAGCAATTGCTATATAAAGTGACTGACCTGATCTCCTTCTATGACAAGGTGACCTGCTCAGTAGATGAGAGAAAGCCTGTAGATATTGTCTACCCGACTTTAGAAAAGCCTTTGACGCTGTTTCCCACAGCATTCTTCTGGAGAAACTCCATGTCTTAGATAGGTATATGCTTTGCTTGGTATAAAACTAGCTGAATGGTGGGGCCCAAAGTGTTGTGGTGAATGGAGTTAAATCCTTTCGGTGGACAGTCACAAGCGGTGTTACCCATGGGCTCAGTGTTGCGTCCAGTTCTGTTCAATATGATCATCATCGATGACCTGGATGAGGGGATTGTGTGTATCCCTAGTAAGTCTGCAGACAACACCAAGTTGGTGGGAGTGTCGATCTGCTCAAGGGCAGGAAGGTTCTACAGAGGGATCTGGACCAGCTGGATCAATGGGCTGATGCCAACTGTATGGGGTTCAACAAAGCTAAATGTCAGGTCTGCAATTGGGTCACAACCGCCCCATGCAACTCTACAGGCTTGTCGACGAACAGCTGGAAAGTCGCCTGGCAGAAAAGGACCTGGAGGTGCCGGTCAACAGCCAGCTGAACACGAGCCATCAGTGTGGCCAGGCAGCCAAGAAGGGCAATAGCATCCTGCCTTGTGTCAGGAATAGAGTGGCCTGTAGGATTACAGACCTGATCATCCTCCTGTACTCAGTGCTGGTGAGGGCACACCTCAAATACTGTGTCCAGCATTGGGCCCCTCACTACAAGAAAGATGTCGAGCTGCTGGAGTGTGTCCAGAGAAGGGCAAATAGGCTGCTGAAGGGTCTGGAGCGTAAGTCACATGAGGAGTGGTTGAGGGAACTGAGGGTTGTTTAGTCTAGAGAAGAGGCTAAGGGGAGACCTTATTGCTCCTTACAACTACTTGAAAGGAGGTTGTAGTGAGGCTGGTGTTTGTATCCTTTCCCGAGTAAGAAGCGACAGGAGGAGAGGAAATGGCCTCAAGTTGTGTCAGCGGAGGTTTAGAGTGGATGATGGGAAAAACATCTTCACTGAGAGGGTTGTTAAGCATCGGAACAAGCTGCCCAGGGAAGTGGTTGAGTCACCATCCTTGGAGGTATTTAAAAGACATGGTGTGGTGCTTAGGGGCATGGTTTAGTGGTGAACTTGGCAGTGTTTGGTTTATGGTTGGACACGATGACCTCAAAGGTCTTTTCCAACCCGAACAATTCTATGATCTTCTATGCAGCCCTTGCATGCTCGAGTTTCCATGACATTTCTGATTTAGATGTGGAAATCAGTGTTTCAGCTGCAAATAGCTTCTGCAGGTCATACCCCAGGCTTTCAGAAAAACACCATACTAGCCCAACAGAGAACACTCTGGCAGATGAAGAAGATAAACTCTTCTCCAAGCAACAAGCAACCAGGAAATCCCCATTTACACTGGCAATCCTAAAATAATGGTGTATTTTGTAGAGCCAAGAACACAAAGTTAAAATTCTTTTAACATACTTGTGTGGGTATTTTTTTAGTTAAAAAATAAACATAAAAAAATCCATCATCTGGAATATCAGCTCCTCCAGATGCTGTTAGCAGGACTGCAATTTTCAGACTAGCCCAACTTCTTACGCTTAAGCAAATAAAGTAAATGAAAACATTGCAACAGCTTACAAAAAGCAGTTTAAAAGAATGACAGACATTTCATTCAAGCAGTCACAGGAAGGCAATGAACACAGAGATTCCTGGAAATGTGGTTCTCTTGCCATCCTTGTCAGAAGCATTCTCTGGTGTAGCCACCACTTCTTCCCAGCCCTCTTGAAGCTGAGCTATCATAGCCTCCTTTCCACCTTTGACTTCTTGTCTGAGTCCAGTTATTCTCAGCATAAAAACCTGTCTGTGTTCATTGTGATGTCATCCAAGGTTCCTTTCTGACCAATCCAGTACCACTTTTATAAAAGACCCTCATCAAATACATCTTTCCTCTTCCCCTTCTTGCCCAACCACTATCATTTAACTTATTCTTCTCTCCCACGTGCTACCTGTTTTTAGGACTCTTCCTGACTAGGCTTACTGTCTGTTCCACTCATTCCTTTCATCATCTGACCTCAGCCTCAGAAAGCATACGGATCTTTTCCTGATATTTATGCTATAAAGTCTTGTGGAATAATTAAAAAAAAACCAAACCACAACTATTTACAGATTAGTAGAGGAAATCATTGTACCAGTATCTGCTACCATCCTTGAAATTGTTAAAAATATAAGCACAAAATTTATAAAATCTAAAAAATCTAAAATATATGAAAGAGATAACATACATTGAGCATTAACTGTATTATTTAAGTATTCCTTTTTGGAATAGCAAGTATTAAATTTGCTTTGTTGCCTACTTCTATGATAACTAACATTCAGATTCCCAATTTAAAAAGCGGAAAAAAAGTAAAATTTGCTACTCATTACTATGCCAAGTTTCAATTGTCATGCTCCTTATTCAGCACTAAAAAAATTTCAATAGTTACCAGATTCTCACCTCATTCAGATTAAAATATTTTTTTTAATCACTTTTAAGGAGAAGACAATGTTTCTTATTCATCTGACATGCCCTGATGAAGACAATGAGATTCTTTGTGTTACTAAGGGAAGTAAAATTTGACTTGTACTAAAAACAATTGAAAAAAACATGACAGTAATTCAAAAGCTGACAATGCTTTCAAACATTTGGGGAAAGATGGCACATTGCAGTTCTAATTTCATCATCTTACAATATTGATGTCACCAATAAGATCCTATTTCATGCAGGGTCAAAGTAAATTGTCAGGTAGAATAAATCTTTGATAATATCTTAATAAAAAAAGCCTGCTAAAAATCCCGATTTTCTTCTTCCATAAATATAATGTGAACATATATATGTAATTACATGTGTAACAATTATATATATCTCTACACACAAACATATATAAAATTTTAAAAGCCCATGCCAATTAGGCTGATTTACTTAAAAATCACAGCATGATCTCTTCTGAGTAGTACATGCATATTTCTCATTTTGGAATAATAAACATTTTGCAATTACAAATCAAATCCTTATACTTAAAAGTTCAGATTTGGAAAGGGATCTTGGAAGATATAATTGGACTTATAATTTCCACGATTCTGCCTGTTTCTTTTTGACAGTTCACAGTCAACTGTTACAACGCTCATACAGAGTTCTTTAAATGCCAAACCTAAACAATTCTGTTTATTCTTAAAAAGAAAATGCAAAGAAACATCTAATATATGAAAACACAGAATTTTCACTAATTGTTCTCATTCATCTGCTCATCGCAGAGGGGGTTGAACTAGATGATCCTTAAGGTCCTTTCCAACCGAAACGATTCTATCATCCTATGATTCTATGATCAAGAATTCAGTGTGATTCTAGCTCAGCCTCACAGAATTACCTGGCATAGCATCTTCCCCTTCTGTTGGGCCGTCACTTACTCTAAGAAACAGTAAAATGTGTGGCTGTGTAATTTATGACTAAATATTTACCATATGATTTTCCGAAGAGCAAAAATAGAATCCTCAAAAGAAAAGGCTATAGTAATTATGGGAAAATATGTATGTGAAATAATGAGAATTGCAACAGATTTAAAGCACTTAGATTATTAATTTTTATTTGTCTGAAATCATCTTTATTGTTCTGCTGTATGTTCTGTCAACAAAACTACATATTTGGTATTCTGTATGATATATGTTGATTGTTATCATAATTACTCTTGCCTGCCATAATTTACTTTTTAGCCATAATTTACTCTTTAGTAAAGTGTGAGGTATTATATCTTCTGTGTTAACCTCCAGGAGACATGCAACTAGCTGCTGCATTATGCAAACATTTACATTGTAAAGCATTTATCAGTTAGAACAAAGACTGCAATGAACAAGTCTCTTCTAGGTAATTGATCTTGAATATGTATTTAATGCCACTACTATAATTTAAGTTTTTTTCAATGCTAGGTATGACAGAGTGTTTCTAATTGTGGAACAGGAAAATTCAATGGGAATGAGAAGCAGAAAGACTTCTTTTTTAACAAGTGCTTTGAAAATAAGGAAAATAATTCAACGGGAAGTTTATCTGAGCAAACAGTTAGCAGATATTATTTGGAGAGCTTCCAAAAGCTGTCCACTCCCCCTTGATTCATATGATTTTAATTTCTTTGTGTATACTTGGGGGTTTTTTCCTTAAAATTATGACAAATTCAAAGACATTTAGAAATGTACGTTTAGAAATGAGTGTAGAGATGTTCACTTTTATTTGCTGAACCCGTATGACCCTTTTATTTCTCTGTATCATTAAGCATTTTCTTGGTCTTACTTTTATGAGTCACTTTAAAAGGCAGCTTAAAATCATGGTGCCTTTTGCTACTACTACTACCATTTAAGTGTAATTACTTTTAAGTCAAGGCTTACTAAGCTGTTCTCATTTTAATGCCCAACTTTTATACTAAGTAAAAAGTCTGCTTCTTCATGAGAAAAGTCTCAAATTTCTCTAAGAGTGTGCCTACATAGAACAAAGGATAATTAAACTGCTGTATGCATTTGTTCCTAAACACTCACAAGCCCTTTAACTTGATTGCTATTTGTGAGAGTTTCTTTATAAATGAACAGCAGCCACTGTATTTTACAAAGTCTAAAAAACAAATCAAGAAAGTGACAAGTGTCTTGCCATGAAAAAAAAAAAAAGTTGAACTCAAGCTACAGCTCATACCCCAGACCCATGGATTTTCAACCTTTTTTAAGGACTATTTTTAAACTAAAAATAGATGCAACAAAACCAGCCCTTCTTATTGATTCCTCTACTCTGATAAGAGTTATTTTATATAAATAATTGAATTTCGGATTTGACACTTTCTCACAGATCTGCCTTTGAAAGCAATGCCTACTAATCTCATCTGGCAAAGACAGAAACATTATAGTGCATAAATATTGATAGTTCACTGTTGCCTTGTAAATAACTGCACAAGTCCAATCCAAACTAACCAAATAAAACCACCCACATAAAAATATTTTCTGAGACAATATATGGGTAAAACATTTTCATCTGTTATGTTACCCTAGGAAATAATGTCAGAATTAATTCAGATTAATTGTCAGTAATTAAACTTCTCTAACAGTAGATGTGCAGCTGAACACTCCTTCCTCATAGGGAATTTATACTGGTTAGTTCTCAATAGAAAATACAATACACAATTTTAAAAGCACATTAGGGTTGTGGACAAAATTATCAAATTAACTCTTAGTAGTAATAAAAAAATCCTATTTATTTGGTTAGCAGAGTCTTTAACCACACAAACAAAAGGAAATATTTTTTACATTGGGAATGTCCAATTAAATAATAATTTAATCTACAAATACCCTCAAATTGCCACAATTTCAAAACAAAAAACAATATACAGCAAAGATTAGGATTCTGTACACAAGCTGCTTGGCTGTACTATGTTTCACTATGAAGACACTCCAGTATTTTTAGCCTGACAGAATTTATACCAGGGTGCTGACTGATAAAATGGCTTAAGAACGTCTAGTGTTTTAGGTGCGTGAATAGGTACATTTCATGGATCTGGGTACGTGCTTATAGTGAGGCACGCATAAAGCTGCTGTTTTCACATTCTGAAATCATATCAACTGGCAGATTGCAGTGGGTTTTCTTCCTTTCATACTGCCACCCAATACTTTTAGTAATACTGTTTCTTTTCTTATTGTCCAAAAGGAGCTCCAGTAAGTGAGCACATAAAAAAACCTGAGACCATTCCCTTTGCTAATTCAGGTGTGCTGGCTGCCCCTACTTTCATGAAACCACCTGATGAGTGTTACAACCACTAGACTTGTGTCTAAAACTAAATGAAATCTACACAAAATCTGCAGCTGACACACAGGAGATTAAAAAAAAAACTAAAAAAAAAGTTATTCCTTCCACTCTTTAATGGACAAAGTTGAAGCATCTAAATAAAGGAAACGATATAAGACTGAGAATACATCAAATTAGGAACTGAAACTCCAAAGATAAAGAGAGTGCCACCTGTGCTGAATTCCAGTCCAGTTTACACCACTTGTGTAGAAATGCCTCCTTACCTGAAAGAGGATTAAATCACCAATCACCTGAAGCTCAGTTCAGCAATGTCCAGGCCTCTTTCCTGACACATCTCTAAGTTGTTCATTTTAGATAATACAAATGTGTAGCATTTAAAATGAGCAGGAAGGAACTCCTGAAAACGTAGTACTGCACAACTTAACAAAGTGCCTATGATAAACCTACACGTGGAAGAGGGCAGAAGTCAGGTCTGCTAGTGGCCCTCACCATACCACCACAGTGAGTTTTCTTGATTCTGTCTCACATTTCTATGCCATGAACAGTTCTGCAACAAATCTAGAGGTTTGTGAAAACTCCTGCCTGTAAAATGGATCTAATATTTATTTCACAGAATTTTATCTGTACAGATTAGTTAATACCAAAAAATGGCTTTTTGGGAGTATAGTGCTATACTTACCCTTCTTCTGAGCTGATATAAAGCACACATTTAAACAAGACAACAAAAAACTGCCTTAAAATATTGGGACTGGCCTAAATACAAAGGGAAACCTAAAAATTCAATCAGAAAAAAAAATCTAGCCAGTGAAATGCACATTCAGCCAACAAAAGCATAGATGGAAAGAAAATAATTTTAATTTACACAGCACAGGTCACAGTTCAGCAATAAATATTAATAGTCAAGGAGTTGGTGTTAAAAAGCATAACAGACTCAAATGACTTCCTTTTTAGTCCACAGGAGTTGGACTCTACAATCCTTGTGTGTCCCTTCCAATTCAGGTCATTCTGTGATTCTATCAATATGACCTGCAGAATTCCATTTGTCAAGTGCAAGAAGCACAAACAAATTAAATTACTCCCCAAATTACTAAAGAAAACCCAAACAAAAAAAGCTCCACCACAAACATCTTACATTATTTTACAGTCTCCTGCATTCATGAAATGTTGGGAGATGGGAGATAGAGGCCTATGATAATCATATTATAATTTTTGCTAGAACACCAAACATGTCACAAACCCAGTATATGCTGGAGCTCTACTTCAGAACACCAAAGAACTAGAAGACAAAATGATGCACAGAAGCTTAGATAGGATACATCTGTAACACAAATGATTTAAAAAAAAGGCTTTCAGGAAGTAAATGAAGTTATAAGAAAGAAAATCATCAGGTGCAGAAGATGATAACGCGTTCTATAATCATGTAAAACTTTTCATTCAATTCACCCCCTTCCTCATCTTCATATCATTAAAAACTCAAAACAGATTCATGTCTTTCATTCTTTTGTTACATATTTGATGATACAGTATAACAACAAAAAATAAATTACATATTGTAACTAAAAAAATATTCACAAGAGCAACAAGGTAAGAGGCTTGTGTGTAGAGCAGAACTAGTAGATGTCTTATACCAAAACTTCAAAAAGCCTTCTGACAATTTCATGAGAAACAAAATTTGTTTAAGATAATGAAGAACTGATGAAGAAAACCAACGCTACAGAATCATTCTCAATGGTTTACTGTAAAAGCAGGTGATTTTATTAGCTGGATTTTCCATAAATGCCTACACTAGATTGATTGTTCAGTGTTTTCATTAATCGTGTGGATGATGGAAGGACTATGCTTTTTAAATTAGCAATATATCAATTCAAGAAGTCCAGTATGTTAAAAGACAGGCTCCAAAGGCCAGAAGTAACAAATTGGGAGACATCTGGAAACAGAGGAAAACGTTCAACAGGGACAAGTACCAGGTATTACACTTGGGTAAGAATAATGAGCTACATAAATACACAATCAGGAATAACTGATCTCTTCTGAAGAGGATGAGGATCTTATGGCAGGTCAAAAGCTCAACATGAGTCAACAAAGTCACACTGTTGTAAAACAGGAAAATACAATACTTGGATTACAGGCTATAAAATACAAAATCTGGTTTACTTAGCATTATGAACATCTCAACTGGACTATTGTGCAGTGCTCCACACTGCAGCCAGTACTGAGACTATATTACAGCACAGAGAAATACCCCTCCTGATGTGGAAGTCAGATTCCAACAATTTTGTCTGGTATTGAACATAAGTTAGCTGCCCAAGCATGTGTACCCAAGCGCAGCATTTCTTGAGCATATTTTGCACCTCATGCCTGTACTTTTGTGAAAAGCAGCACTGAAAGCATGCCTAGAACATGGCCAGTAAAAGGAATGGTGAAAACAAAAAGAATGATCACAAAGGAACATGCAAGTTCCACCCAAACTGCAACAAACTACTGCATGTCAAGTTAAATGAAACTAACTTGAAAATATTTATTTCAATTATGCTCAAATTTGAAATATTTTAAGAGAAAAATATACAATGGATTAAAAGACTAAGCTTAATTAATAAGATAGTACATCATAAGGGGATGCTTACTGTTGTTATTCTACCCTATCTCAATTGAAAAGGTGATGAAAATAAGTTATCTAAAAGTAAACCTCCTGAAATGAATTTAAAATAATTAATACTGTTCACCTCCAACCAAATTAATTTAACAAGTTGCACCGTGTCTTCAAATACCTCTAATTATTTTAAATTGAAAAGACCCAGCTTTTCATTATACTTCATTGAGAATACATGGAATACTTTAAAAAATCCTTCATATTATAAGTCAACACCAGTGCGTAAAGTCAGACCAGCATAAGTAGTACACTTAGAAATGTATTTATGCCAATGATTTTTATAAAGATTAAGACAATGGATCTGATACAAAAATCAAGGTGCCAAGGTACATAGCATTGCTCAGCAATAGAGAAAAGTAACTGCAGTTACTCTAATAGTCTCATATATTTTTTACCAAAAAATTCTCATTGGTATATCCTGAACAGATGAACCAATTATTACAAAATCAAACTGACCAAGGAAGAAAGAGGGTACTCAGAAGAGCTCAGCTGGGCTTATTCAACTCCTCCTTCTCCGACCCAGTGCCATGTTTGAAAGTACGGGCACTGAGGCAGGTTATGTTGGAATAAGTAGTAGAAAAAAACTACTGCTGACAATTATGATTATTCTTTTGGCATATACTCTCCTGATAAACAGAAGATTTTAGGGAGTGGGGAAAAGCAGAAGATTGCAGGACAGTACATAGACAGATCACTGAGTTCCATCAGAGAACAGTTTCATAAAAACACTTCTGGTAGCAAGAGTAATTTAAAAGGTACCTGCTTCTCCCTTTACACTTATTTTCTGCTCCACTCCATACGCTTTATGCCAGTTATGTCAATGTGACTGCTTGGGATGATGCTGTAAACTGAATCAGTGAATTGGATGGGGGAGGGGAGGGAGGAAACAACTGTTTTTTCTTAACCCTGATCATGAAATGTTTTATTTAAAAAGAAGCTATGTATTGAATAGTAAATTGTAGGTATCATAAATACGATATTTCATTTAAAACAACATGTATCGTTCCTATCCAAACACTCTTCCAGTCAATTTATTTTTTGCGGAAGACTTTTTCAAGAGGGTGTGACATGGTAAACAATTTCAAACTGCCACACCGATGGAATGAGAGAAAGCTCAGAAGACAATGAGTGGCAGTTCCTCAGGTGAGAAAACCTACTGAGGAATGGAAAGGCAGGAAGCATATTAAAGTCGGTACGCTTTTCACCACAGAAAACAAGGCGTTTCGTCTTAAATTTAAGGGAGAAACTTCCACAGCAGCACCTGAAAAAATGCTACCTGCTCCCTTGTTGATTCTAGGTAACATTACATGAAATGCAAGAGCACTCAGCTGCCATAAAGGATGCCACCCTATGCTTTCCCCCTGGGTAGCTTGATGGCTTCTATCCTTCCAGGCATGATAAATCAGTAGTTGCCACTGCCTCTCCATAGAGGAGCTCAGATACATTTGATTCACCCAGTGAGAGCTCCACAGAAACAAGTCCATCTATGAAAACATCCTCATATACTACTAGTGGGAAAGATGACACATCCTCTCTTTCCAGTTATTTGAGAGGAAGGAAGAAAGAATTTATTTTTTTTTAAGTAGAATTTTTTTAGTAAGTAAAAAGAAAAAGCAGTTACACAATTACCATTTTTTTTTAAAAAAAACATAGTTTTAAAAGTAATGCAATCTGAAAAAAAAAGTGAAAACTAAAAGGAGGAAATTTATGTCAATATTTTTCCTCAACATGTTTCCCTCCAAAAACAGCATGAACTAGAAATTTAAGAAAAATGCTTTTCTGTTGTTATTTTCATGAAAAAAAAATCATATGATGGGGCAAAAATACTCTCCAATTTAGCTAGCTCATTTATTTGAAATAAAAGCATCTAAAAAAACACGAAATTTTTCCAACATAAGTTTGCCGCAGAGGCTGAAATTTCTAAACATAAAATTAGCAAAACAGTTCAAAAGATGGTGAGTAGGTGTTTTGTAAGAGGAGCTGTATCCTGACACTATGTTCTCAGAAAACTGTGCAGTGTATTTCAGTAATAAAATACTTTGAAAAAAAAAACAACTCAAGCAAACAAGTGAATATCTGATTCTACTTTTTCTGGATTTCACAAAGATTACCCGTTTTTCCTGTATAAGCAGAGGCCATAGAATTTGAAGCTATCCTATCCATCTACCCCAAACTGAAAGCTGAAGTCTTTGCAAGATCTACTTGCCTATAGGAGCAACAGCTTTGGAATATGTGCCTGGGTAGCTCTGTAACTGTAGCACCCTCTGCTGCTTTTTTAGTTCCAAAACATGTAATTGTACACTCAACCAAGCCGAAAATAGAGTATGTATCGATCACGATATTTCTGAAAAATGGTTATATTATTATGTGTACTTTACAAGAAAATATTTTGCTATTACAGATAGCATATTTGCAGTTTCATACTACTTCAACATACTGGACTATCTTGTTTCTATGTTAACATCAGGTAGATACTAGATGAAAATTCCCTAAAATGCTTTATTTCACTGCTTATAATTCTCTTTTACAGACATGGTGGCTTGCTTAGACTGGTTACAATCAGTAAAGAGGTTTATATTTTGCCTTTTGATCATTTAACTTGATTTAAATATAGACTTAAAATTATTACTGTAGGTATATAATTATACAAGTATTTCAGTTGCAGCTGCTTTCTCCCACTAGGAAAGGCAGGGGAAGGCAATTCTCTCAAAAGCTCATTCTTGCAGAATTTTCCTTGCTTTTTGGATGGGCTGTTGCACAAGAGATTTTTTTTCTGCAAGGATGATCGTGGCATGTGGCTCCAGGAGCCAGCTGATGCTATCCCACAGTGCCACCCCAGAACCTTCTGTCTGGGATCCATCAGTTCTTTTCCAGAACTATCTTAGGAGTAGAGACAGTCTCAGGATGTATCTTCTTTTTAACAGATGGCATACTGTTGTCTAAAACGAACAGACTGATAATTTCCTTCATCCCAGTCCTCTTTTCCCTGCCTCCTGTTTATGCATAGAATTAAAGCTGAATGAAGTGCACTTAGCATTGCATCCTGTCTGTGTGGAGAATTCATTTAGAGTTTTCGCGTGGAAACTACTCTGTCACAAAAGATGAACTGTGGAGAAAAAAAATGTCACATTTTTCTGAGAAAGTGAAAACCAACTGCTATTCATAGTGTGAATTTTCATCCACAGTAGCAATCCTACAATGAAAACGCATCTTCAGAAACCCATCTGAAAAAGACAGAATGTAAGTATCAAGTTTTAACAAGACACTGTGCAGAGGCCATTTCCAGAGTTAACATCTGGGACCCTGCAATACACCATTTATAGCTACTGCAGTTGGCTCCACTTTTGTCCTGAAGTCTTATTGGTGTAAGATAGCGCTTTTGGAAGCAGTCAAGTACTCCTCAAAAGCTACTTATTGATATTTTATATAATGCTGCCAGCTAGTGGCACATCTTGTACTGAGTTGGTATCTACTAGGATTGTAGAGAAAGAGGTATTAAATAGAGCCTGTTCTACCACTTCACTTTTGATGGTGTGTGGTGACATAGCTGTTAGAAGACCATAAGCAAAGATATCAAAAAGTGAAACAAAAAGACCACAGAAGGGCTCCCTGAAGGATCTTGTTTTAACACTAGGTACACAGAAACATTACTAAAAGAAACAAAAATACTCTCCCCAAAACCGCACAAACTGCGTTATTTGAAACAAATCATTGTGTTCAAAAAGGATGTAATATGCAACATGTTTCAGTTTTTACAAAATCTAATCCATTTAATAAACAATTATTTCATATTCTAATAATCTCTGGCAAAACATTGATCTTACTTATAAAGATACAGTACGGCAGACAAAACAAACATAAAGAGCACTAAAGTATTTTAACTGTTTTCTGATAACTTGGTTTAGGTTCCAGTAAATAAATTCTGACTATGCAGTGTGTCCTAAAAGAACATTAAAATCTATAATTCTTCAATTGCTCTCATCCAGAGAATACTACTGCAGATAAGAATGATAGTATGTTCAATACTGACCAGTTCTACTAGTATTAGGTATCAGAAGAAATAATCTAATAGTGCTAAAGACCATTTTAGAAATGGTTGGGTTTTTTGTTCGGGTAGACTATCATTTGATAACATGAAGTTCTTAAAGAACACCACAGTGACTGTAGAAAACAGTCAATCTAATTTTAGAAATACTACAACCATAGTTACCCTTAGGGGTAAAGGGAGACAGGATTACTATCTACCATTTCCATTTAACACAAAAAGAGCGAGGAAATACACAGAAAAAGGTCAAAGAAAGAGCCAACTGCAATCAAGGGGAGCGCACACAAATTCAACCAGGTACAATCCAAATAGAACCCTGCAGTAAACAGAAGTTTACTTTGACAGCGTGGCAGACACATAGCTGCTCTGGATGGGACACTGGGGACATTTACTCCATACAGGCGGTAGCAAAAAAGTACATTTATTACTCTCCCAGTCAGTACCTCATGCTGCCTGAAGATAACTATTTTATAGTTGCCCTAACACAGTGTAATCTAGAGTGCTTAGTAAAATGGACATAAATCAGTAATACACCAATACAGACAAGCACTTACAGACACAGATGTTAAAAAACAGGGAAGCAATGCATCTGGAAATGACTTAGCAATTGCTGTGTATAATAGCACATTATGAACCCTCAAATCATCACTGAATCTGAAAGGACAAATGTGAACCTCTGTATATACAGAAAAACAGTAAGAAGAACTACAAATGTCATATTGTTTCTGTGTTGGCACTAGAGTCGTGCCTATTGGAGTAGTAAGTCTGGTTCTGCTACCGGCCACCAATCAGAAAATAACTGAAATACTGGAAAAAGTTAACAGAAGAGCTGATAGCACATCTATTAATAGGAAAGCATAAGAAAACTTTAACAGAATAGTTTATTTGTGATAACAAGGAAATTTGTGTACATTGATCACAATCAGGTATTCACACAAAGAACAAAGATTAAGAAGTTGTGTTACTCTGTTTAACAGAGTAAGGTACACTGTCTTGTTCCAGTATGTGAAGGTTAATACTAAAGCACTTTTAGACACTATAAAAAGAAAGAATTTTCTCTGCTGTTCAATATAAATACCCAAGTTGTTATCTACCAAAATAATCAACAAATAGTTTTTTCTGGATCCAAATCCTTAGCCTGGATATTTTTTCCATATTTTTTCCCCTTATTGAGAATAGTTTATAAGAATAAAGTAACATATTATAAAAGCCCCTCTAGATTCTGAGAATATACAACATCAAGGCTCTCTATATCTCTCTCTAAATGCCTCTCGTAATTTAAGCAAACCATTTTCTAAATGCTTTTATTGTCAAGCTCTTGATGCTTGCATCTATAGCTGATGTAAACCAGTTACAAATGTGAATTTTATTTCTCAGACTTATTAGTATTAACTTAGATATTCCTATATCCCTTACATCTAATTTTCATTCAGAAATCAGAGAAGAAATTTCTATTTGGCAACAGTTAAACAACATATCTTGAAGTATTTTGTGGCAAGACCACACAACTATCTTCAACATTGAGAAATGAATGAAAGCTAGAAAATTTAAAAAATAAAAGCATACATCTTATGATCTTTTTTCCTTTTGAAGGTGAAAGATTATTAAATAAATTGACCTTTGTGCTAACAAAAAAACAGTGTTTATTGAAACATAGCTTTGGAATACTAAGACTGTAGTTTTGAGATTAAACACATTACAGAACAGTTTCTATATCAAATGTTTGATAAGGAGGAAGAGCTTTGTGCACATTTCTGGAATATCTGGCAAACCTAAGAGACACACGCCCCCCACATTTATGCTATCAGTTTACTTTTTTTGAAAACAACCAAATCAATCTGAGAAATAAAGCAGAATAATCAAACGAACTTTTTATATATCTGTAAATGTTAATTATATAATAGTAATTACTCATTACATCAAAAATATTTAAATTTTTTTGCTCAGTTTCTTTGCCATGAGCTACCACAATTTTGTCATTCAAATCCACTAATAGCATAAATAATTTTATTAATAAGTATACTGACGCAGAGCCATACTGGGTCACACACTGAAGGTCCACTTATATCTCCTCTTTTCTCAGGTTAATGCAGCCAGTAGCCAATGCTTAGATGAGAGTGAGAGATCACGATAAACATATTGTCCTACTGCCCCATAAATTCTCCTAACATAGAGCACTTCCTAAGCCGTAAGTGACAACTTTATACATAATAGCCACAGCGAATTTTTCTTGCACAATTTTTGCCCTTTGCTTTTTGAATTCACGTTATATTCCAAGATCCAAAACATTCTGTGGGGAGGAATTCCACAACCTGACTGCTTGCTTTCTTTTGTTTTTCTCTGGTTTGAGTTTGACCTCTCCAAGCTAGAAGTATGGTTTGCTTCCCATGTTGTTGTGCTGCTGTTCCTCAGATGGCCACCGATAGCCACTGGCCAACACAAATCAATGAGCCGAACTAATTTTCAGTCCAACCCAATTCAGCTGCTCTAATATACCCACTGCAGTCACAGAACTAAGAATAATCTGCCATGGGATGACTAAAGGGTGTATCCAGCCAAATAACTGTGATACTTAAACCAGTGTAACACATAAAACACTACAGTAGGTAGATCTGTATCTCTGACCACCAGAACGGTGTTTCTCAGCTTAAGGAAATGGTTATTGAGGGCTCATACAAAAATACTTCATATTGATACAATTAGACTTCTATCAATATAGTACTGTATTAAAATAAACAATGACTTACAGACATTCCCCGTGTTGTCAAAACTTGTAAGAACATCTTTAACATTTAAGAGTCCATTAAGAAATCTGGAAGAAAATATAAATAGTGACTTTTTCAACATATAAACAATCAAAAGAAAGTAAAAATCTTGCCTCCTCAGAGAAGAGGTTCACTGAACGCGTTCACTTCTCACAAACCCCTTTCATGGACAAGCAGAAAACAGGTACTACTGTAGCCACCAGGGGGAAAACAAGGGGACAGTCACTAGTGTTCTGTCACTGAGATCCATAAATCAGGAACATATTTCTCAGAAACTAATGCTTTATCAAAATGAAAACACTTTGAAAGATCATCAGTTTTTGCTTAGCTGTGGAAGACACATATAAGTAGCAGACTTTTACATGTATTTATAACTAGCCATAGAGAGTAGAATGAAAATAATTAGCTCTCCATCAAGGTATGCTTCTTATCAATCTTAATGAAAGAGAACTAAGTTCCTTCTCTTCTTTTGTATTATTCTTCAATGGAATGAGAAAAGGTAATACAAATAACTAAATACATACACTAAACTTAAAAATCTACAAAAACTAAGATACACTACATTTCTGTATATCACTCTAACGGGGTAAAAAAGCCTTCACAACACATTATTAACCTGAACGCAAATTGTCTGTAAGAAGCAAGCAATACTCCTTGAAATCTGCTTCCCTTCATTTTTTTACGTCTATCCCTAAAATAAAAATCCATCAATACTTGAAAATGTTATTAGCAAAACTATTATATACGAATATAGGAAATGTATATAGGTGCTCAAGGCCGGGTTGGATAGGGCCTTGAGCAGTCTGGTCTGGTGGGATGTGTCCCTGACCATGGCAGGGGGGTTGGAACTAGATGGTATTTAAGGTCCCTTCCAACCCCAAACCATGCTATGATTCTGCGATAGGAATAGCCGATGGAATCTACTCCCAAACCATCTTCTAACATACCGCTTGCCGGAGGCAAATAACATGCTTCTCATTTCTAAAGCAGAGGTCTAGAATCACCTAATATTTTCTCTCATTTTTTTATCTAAAGGTTCATTCATATTCAGAATAAAGGCATGACATCTTGCAAAGAACACTTAACACTCTTTACAAAGCTTTAACCCTTCTCATAAGCTGCCGACATTGTTCTTTTCAGTTCTGCATTTCAGTATTTGAAACTCAAATGACTGATCAATGCAAAATATTTTACCACAGAAATAACTTATTTCTTCTCTAATTGCTTAAAATGAGCCTACAATTTTAAAGTAAATCCATATCCTGAAATAGAAAATTTGAAGATATTGAATGTTCCCTTTTTAACTCTAATAAAAGAATAATTTTCCTGTCTAAAAGACAGACACCATTTCCACAGCGAGACACTGCATCTTTATGATCTATAATCACTTCATTGCTAAAACTACTCATACAAAGTTTAAATTTAAAAGCACATTCCTGACTAAGAATAGAAGGATTTGAAATGCAATATTAAACATTAATAAATGGCTCTACTTGCTTACTATCTATCTTCCTATGACCAAGAAAACATGTATTTAGCACATGCCTGATTTTTTAACAGCAAACTGAAACACCCCAAAATTTGAAAGAACTTGAACAAAGCAAACAAATAAACATGAAAGTTTTAGGAATAAAAATATATTTTTTAATGGAGAAAAGATCCAGAAGACCAGATTAAATCTGTAATGAAAGATATCTTTTTCCACTTCAAGCTTGCAAAAAAATTCACTAAAAATTAGGTTTATCTTTTCCACCTACAGACTAGATTACTTCAGTTTACTGTAACCAAATCTGAACATGAAAACTGCAGCAAGATTCCAGCTTGGACCAAACATATCTACATTCTCCGTGTTAGGCTGCCATAAACATTGAGCCTGTTTCCCTAAAGCCAGCGATTTAGTTTTTAACTAATTTTAATTTCCAGCAACACAAGAAAACAATTCCATATATGTATCCACCAAATTCATATCAAGACAAGAATATAGTGTGTAGGAACATCAAACACTGTACAAACCCAAAGGAGACCAGACTAATTAAATAAGATTCTCAATTATAGTACAAGGAATTTCATTCTGACACACTTTTCACTGCTGACAAAAATCACACTCATTAGACCCTTCTTTCCAAACCCCAGAACTACCATTAAGCACATTAGTACTTTACAAACTTCAAGAGACTACCTCCACCATTTATTGTAAAACTACAATTCATTAACTGTATTAGAGAACACTATTGAATGAGAAGAGGTCTGAGGATTTTCAAAATGAGTCAATATTGTCGCTTCAAGGATCTAGTCAAAATGTCACATAAATCCAGCTCAAATTTTTTAAGCAAAAATTGCCTTCTATTGGTGCTTCGGCCTTCCTGGTTTGGAAGGGCTTTTCTTAAGAATTATTCTAAAAAATAAAGTAGTGACAGAAAAACACGGTATAAGCTCTTCTTTCCCAAACGTGAATCCAAGCTGAATTTGGTTAGAGAAATAGCAGCCTATTAAAAAAAAGCTGCTTTGAGAAGTTCACGAAAGCATGGCCATGACTGGGAGTTCCTACGAAAGCTTCTATTTGCCTAACAAACTGGTCCCTCAAGTCCCTCTAGAGCAGTAATTCCAGCTAGGTCATAGCATATCTGAATATACAATTTGATCACTTGTGATAGCCCTTGAACTGATACAGCATGACCTTTATACTCTTTGCCAAAAGCCACTAACAACCTTATGAACTTTCTTAAGTATTTAGTCTTGTCAAGATATTAGCTGACAACCTTTTAACATCCAACATGTGCAATGAGCTTTCCCAAGAAGATGTTAATACGTAAAGAAAACATAGGCAGATGAAAATTCAAAGGCACTTTTGTCAAGACTTCAGAGGGCCCACAGCAACATTTTTTTCCCTGAAAACAGGTATATAAAAAGGGTTTCCTATTCAAGCATACTATTCTGACTTTACTTGAGTGATGTTCTTATTTATAATATGCTAATAACATATTTGTTATCGTGTTAAAATTGTTTATGTTGATGAAAATTATGATAATTAATATTTTGCTAATGGGAGGAGAAAAACAGGGAAGACTGTCAGATATACAGAGGATCCTTAAGTCTCCAAGACATGATCAGTTCTCAAAGATCCAAGAACACTTACTCCAAGATTCCTTATCTTCCAGATACACAAATTTCAGCAAGGAAAACTGTTGCTCTGCTAGGTATGTTAAACTGTTATATTTACCTCCTTAAAATACTGCTTCTGCAAAACCAGGTAAGCTTTATTTAATACAGTCTCAAGGTAAAGTGAATTTTGTTGCAGGTATTTATACTTTGTCCCTGGCAAAATACACAGCAAGTATTTTCTCATTCCCTTTTTCACCATCCTGCAATATTCTGAAATAATTATAAGCTATCTGTTGCCACTGCCTCAGTACAGAGAGAAAAGATTTCAATATAGAAGTGCAAGAGTAAGTAAGTTCTGCTTGTTATTCATAAAGCAATCAGTGCTTATTACTTTTATATATCACTAATTGTCTCCTGGGAACAAAATACAAGGGAAAAAATAAAAATAAAAATCATCACCAGGAGACAACGTCCCTCCCCAATATACAGATTTTGAAATCCAATATGAGCCTGCTCCAGCACAGAAACTGTGTATTTCCATTGGCCAAGCTCAGAACAACATAATAAAATCATGCATAAACAAATATGTATGTCCGCATTCTTCGTTTTAAGCTAAGTCCTTATATCCACAAAGTTACTATTGACCAAATAAACAATACCAAATCAAATGATGCCAGGGGAACTGATGGAAACAGAAGGACACAAATATCAAATGTGACAGCAAGATCAAAATGACATTTCCTTGGCTTTTGTATTGCCAGCATAAGTGAAGCTTAGCTTTTTGCCTGCCTTAAAACTCCCATAACTAGGAAATCAAGTAACTCACACTGTGTGTTGCAAACAATGGTCAACAACTAAAGAAACTGAATGAAGTAGTCCAGGACTGCAGCGTAAAGGATTGCAGACTTGCTCAGCCTAAATTCTACCTAAATGCCTTACACTTTCTATCACCAGTGTGCTTCTGAAGACCTAAAACCAAGGCACAGAGATACTGCACCAAGAGACTAGATAGACTGTGAGCATCTGAATGAATCCACAGCATCCTCAACAGCTCACCGACCATATGCAGAAAAAACACTATACCCACTTCTATTACAAATAGGCAGTATTTTCCAATGAAAAGTCTTCTTTTGGAACCTTTTAGCATCAATAAGCATAAGCTTGGAAAAGGAAAAATTAAGGCTTTATGAAGCTCTAAACAATTTCATATTTGACTTTACATCCAGATGCACATTTATGGCAACCTGCATGTAGTGTTGTAGCGTTGTCTTTTCTTTTTTTGGTTTGTTTTTCAGTTGACTTGTTTTGTTTTATAAACTCACAGAAATGTCACAGTTAATGATGGCCACTAGTTCGTGTTGGATCTTAGTTTCTGTGATTGACTTTTATTTAAAGGTCCTAGTTAAATAAAAATGCATTTCACAGTTTCAACTACTTTAGCTCTCCAGAATCTTCTACTGCGCACAGAAGGCAAAATCCCACGCCTAACAGCTTATTTGCAAACTGTGTCCTAGTTATACAAAACACTGGATGAACAACTAATGAGTTTTATATTTGAGGCCTGTACAAGATCTGAGGAAGTACTTAAAACTTAAATGATGGTTTACCTTAAGGACACACTATATTCAGGATAAAAGATGCTTTTATACTGAACCCAGGTCCCAGTTGGCTCTTCTGTGTTCTGGTCTTCTATAGAAAAGAGATTGAACGATGCGAACCTTCTTACAGACACTTGTTGTAGATGCACATCTTTCAAGTGCTTTTTCTTCAGAACCTTTGAAATGAAGAAAAAAATTAAACATTAAGAATAAAACTTCCAAGAAAATAACGAATACCAGCTTATCTAACTGAAAAGCAAGTATTGAACCAACCACAATTGCTATGCTATCAGCTAACAGTTACAAATAACATTAGTCCAAGCACGCCAAGCTTGAAAAAAATAACAGTGGTATTGATGACAAGGGTCAAGAGAACATGTTATGAATTTATTATATATCAAAAACTGCAAAGAAATATATTGAGTTCAGAGTACACAAAGTTGCTGGTTTGACTCCTGCTCCAGCAAATCCATGCCAGAATTGAAGAGGCAAACTGGGTTCTCCCATCTTTACCACAATTAAAGTTTCAAAGGCCGAGCAGGGCTGCAATTTCTGTGCCACTCACTGTCCCTGTGGATGGAAAAAATAAACCAAAAAAAGATACCCTTGGTTGGTTTTTATGTAGAATTTTAATGACTAAACCCAAAACATGATCCCCGAGTGCTCAAGTGATAAGTATGAGGCAGGTAGACTACTTCCTTGCCTAGAAGTCTACTGCTGCATGCTTGCAAAACAGCTGCAAACTTGCATGAGCTGAAAAAGCTGCTACCTGTCCCAGGCCCCAGACTTTCAGATGCTACAACTGTGTATTCCCCTGTCAGGTCTCAAGGAGACCAATGCATTAGCCAACCTTTATGTGAACCCTAAAATACACTGAGAGCACCCAGTTCAGTGCTAACAGGGTGAAGAATTCAAGGCAGTGGCAGAGACAGAGACAGAATGTGGCCATTTGCATTTTTAAAATTATTTAAACACTTGTTCAGGGAAAGTGAAAACATGGGCTCGCTACCCTGCATAGTCCACTGCACTCAACTGTCTTACGGGAGTGAGGTATCAACTCCTCCACAAAGGAAAACTAGGCACCCAGCCTGTTTGAGCTGTATCATTGCACAGAAGACAACTAGCATTTCCCCTGCCAGACAAAAAGGCTTACTCTTTAAGTTAGCGATGTGGAAGGAGAGATGTCCTGGGTTTAACTTCTCTCTTGTAAAAGTGGGCAGAATACATACAATTGCCACTACATTTTTTAAATTAAGGTGCATATACAGTCCACAGGGATGAAAAAAAACAGAGCAGAAAATAAACTCATCCCTATAAATAGAGCTGCAAGGAACTGCTCCATTGAGTAGGACAGAGACACAATTTATAGGGTTTTGCCAACTAGAGATAAATCTGAAGTCAAATGAGAAATAGCTCTCCAGAATTACGAAACCTGAAATGGAATCTTTGCATACCGGATGCATATAACAAAATAATGGGTCAGTGATTTTTTTTTGCTGCACCCAACCTCTGTCAGACTGCTTTAACTGCAAATGCACTCATTCAATAGCCTTACAATTTGATGCCATGACCTATTATTTTGCAGGAAACTTGGAAATACCACATATGTGAGCAGAGCAATTGTATTTGCTGTGCTGTTAGTTTCTACCAGCAGGTCTGATGCATCAGGCTTATTGCTTTTTGATCTATTTTCATCGGCAGGTCTCAGAATATGAAAGGGACAGACATTTTCATCAAAGTATTAAAAAAACCAGCTGTGTGCTGCCCACACTATTTCTTCTACTTCTGTAACAAATGAGAAAAGTATACCCATGAAGGAAAATGCAAAAAAATCAAAACAAGAAAGCTAAATTAAAAGACAAACAGAATTAAGATCTTCATGTAATAGTGGCATGCCTGGAGACAAAATCGACCATCTTGGCAACTAAAGAAAACTACCAAGACTTAATTTCTGGAAAAGTGTGTCGTTTGGTGGCTTTTTTAACACAAAGGCAAGCCATTACTTACAGGAAAAAAAAAATAAAAATCCACCAGTGACAACACTTCTCTGTTTTCATGGTTTTTGTTCTACAGATACATGTTCTAGCCACTCTGTAAAATTCATTCTCTGAAGTTAGTGGAAAAATCTCATGAGCATTTGAGTACTCAAAAGAACATTTTTCCTATGGTCTCAAACTAAAATCAAGTGGTCTAAGATCTGAAAATCACAACAAGGCATCAAATCTTTCAAAAGCCTAAGTAGAACTGAGAAAACAGAGTACAAAGGAAGAATATGCTACATTATTTACAGCTAACTCAGTATTTCTACATAAGGATTAAAGTATTTTTTCCCTAGAAGTATCACAATGGTGTTACAAGCTAGAAAGATATGCTGCTGCTGCCACAGTATAATCCGCTGATGAAACCCATCCAAACTCCTAATAATGTTTTGGAGAGGTTCAAAACTAGTCTTCTCTACTTTCATGATACCCTTCCAATGAACATGAAGCTCCGTAACTTCTTGCACACTGACATTATAAGTCAACATGTCCCAGGGACCTATAAAAGTAGTAGCCGATATCAAAGCAAGCTAAAGGCTTCTCAACAGAATAGACACAATTCTTGGGTTTAGTGACAGCAAAGACAAAGAACTATAGTGTGGAAGGAATCTTTGGACAGCGCTGTTCTTTAGTTGGGGCTAGTGGCCTCTTTATCTCCTCTCTCAGTAACTTTCAGCTAAGTTACTATGCATACTTTCATTTAAAAAAAATACAGAAGCCTTGTTTCACTCTCTTCGAGACCTTCTTTCAGTAGCGAAAGATGCTGTCTTCTGCACAATATCTTTACAGGCGTGCACCAGTGTTGAGATTGTACATGGGTCACTCCTACAAATATCACCTAAATAAATAATAATATTTTAGGTTCTATAATGAAAGAATTTCTTCCAAAAATTAGATTCCTTAAAAGAAAAAACAGCACGAAGAACAATGACCAAAAAAAACCCCAAATAATGCAAGCTCACACTTTAAGCCTGTGGTTTTCTCTCTCTCAAACTTGTATTTCCTTTACACTCAGCTACAATGGACTACCGTGTAACTACACCATCTCTAAATATAAACAGTGGGACGTGTATTGTTTATTTTTACAAACAATTTATTTACCAAATAGGTTCATTCAACTATAAACAATTTACAAACTCAAGACTAACAAAAAAATGGAAAAAGACAGGGAGCACAGGCACCCTTCATGGAGAGAGGAGCAGGAAGAGAACAAAAATTGTTTTACAAGATTTTCTGATCAGGAAAGGGGAGAAAAAAAAGGCAACTGCCCTGTCCTCACTTCAGCTTATATTTTTCAATTCTGGAAGCTGAAGTACATTGGCAGGTGAGCAAGACTTCTGTGACAAGAAGAGCAAGAAGAAGGTAAAAAGCAGGGTAAATACATAAAACTTTCAGATTTCAGGAAAGTTTAATGAAAACTTTCTATACGGAGCAAAGGTATGTACAGGGAACAACTTAATTTATGCCTATTCCTATAACTTCCCTGCTAAAAACTACAGACAGGATAATACCATCAGTTACACAGACTGGCAGAGCTCAAAACACAAAAAATTTCTCAATGGTGAGAAATTACTCACCATTTAGAAATGCACATGAGGTGTAACTTATCTCGGCGCTTTTTTAATGAATAAGTATTTGCCTTGATTCTGACAAGCTAAGTTTAAAAATATTGCCAAACTTCAAATTCAGTACATACATAAAACATTTTATTGATAAAGAACACTTACGTAATTATGCAACCTCCTGATTCTTTATGCTAGCTTCATATGATACATGATAAAAGGGCTTTTTTCTTAATTAAATCAGCGAGCACACACTCAAGCATCCTTACCATAGCAAATCAATTTGTGTATGCACTGAATAAAAGCAAATTAAATATATAAACACACTGCAGAACTGATTTCACATAAGGCGTTATTATAAGCAGTATGAAAAGCATTTTCAAAGGCGCTTTAAGAAACACTTTGACAGTGCTCCTTAAAAGACAGATATAAAGGAAGGTTGATACCTTTCCCCAATCTATACATAGATCCAAGCATCACTGTAGTAAGGAGTGCAGAACTGATTTTTACTTCAGATGTACCAGTAAGATCAAATTGATCCTTGCTCATTGTACCACATAAAAATCAACAGAAAAGCTAGAAAACAGAAAAGCTAGGAAAAACCTATGGAAGCTGCAGAGGAAAAAGGTCACAAATATGTGTAGCTTGAGCAAGAAGGAGAAGCCTTCTGTCCAAATACCTACATGCACCCCTCATACTCCCATTCAATGGTTATGAAGAGTTCCTTATTATTTTAAGAAACAGGGATGTGCCAAAGGCAGTATGCTGAAAAGAAATAAGAGCTGGTATAGCCGCAGAGCACAGCCTGCGTGGTCTGCTAGAACAGAAACCTATGAGGTCAAACTTGATATTCCTACCAATAACTTTGATATTTCCTGCTTTAGAGTATAATAGAGCAAAAGTTTGTCCTGTTGAACAGGACCAGTGAATTTACGAACCAAAAACACACAACAAAAAGGTCAGTATTAGTCTCCCAACACCTCCCAGGCTGTCACCTCACTGCAGCCAAGTGCCCCTTTCCACCCAGCTGCCACTGGCAGACTCCCTCCCACCACTTCAGTTCTCAGAGCTCTGGACAGGCAGCTCCAAGCATCCATTTGCACAAAACTAAACATTTAAATTAGGTCAGCAAATATCACCTCCAATCACAATAACAACTACTGAAACTGATTTGGGTTTTTAAGCCTTTACGTATATGCTCATCAGCAGAAGAATCCTTTCCAACCTTGCATCACTCCTAAAGGGTCCAAAAATAGTACGAAAGCCCAGAACTGAGAAGCTGCTGTTCACCTGGAGTGCAGGTGGAACTGTTTGCTACTTCTTCCCTCCCTCAGGTCTTTTCCCAGCACCTGTCTGCCAGCTGATCTGCAGCTTCAGGGAAAGTGCAGCCTTGGCTGCCTGGGGAGTGAGGTCTCCTCCAGCTCCCCACGGAGGGTGGTTAGGGAACACCAAAGGACGGGAATCAGGTAGCAGCTACTACAGGGCCATGAAGATGATCAGAAGGCTGGAGCATCTCCTGTATGAGGACAGGCTGAGAGAGTTGGGGGTTGTTCAGCCTAGAGAAGGCTCCAAAAAGACCTCATAGCAGCCTTCCAGTACTTAAACAGGGCCTATAGGAAAGCTGAGGAGGGGCTCTTCGTCAGGGAGTGCAGTGATGGAGATACAAGAAGTAGTTACTATTACAAAAAGTTGAATATTTTTATTTAAGCTATAGTAGTTAAGTTTCATCTAAGTAATCGTATTTTTTTTGAAAATCAGACAGAACGTCCCTCTGATAGCGTGTTTTCTTTCACACAGTGTTTTTTCCAGACAGTGTTCATTCTTTGGAAATGATAGCATCTTGTATGAAGTATGATCTGTGCTGAACAGATGTTTCTTCCTCTGTAATCACCTCTGTTTGGAGTCTTTCTGTATCTTAAATACAAGGTCAAGCAGAGAGCTGGAGCCAGCTCCAAATTAGCAAGAGTTTTGACCATTTTGAAGTTCATAATACATTAAAATTAGTCCTTGGAAAGTAACAGAATATGCATAAGATTTCTGGGAAAATTTACACATATGCATATAAGTGGGAAATATGTTCTGTACCCAGCTCATTTCACTTCAAACGACTGATAGAGATCTCTCCCTTACACTGCCCAGACCTGATAAAGGATGCTTGCTTTCTAAAACTCTAAAACAAGTCTTAGAAAGTTCTGTTTGCAGGCATTTCTTGTATCACTTTAAGCAACCTGACCTAGCGGGAGACGTCTCTGCCCATGGCAGGGAGAGTGGAACTGGATGATCTTTAAGGTCTCTTTCAACCCAAAGCGTTCTATGATTAACATTAGTCCTTGGAAAGTAACAGAATATGCATAAGACTTGTGGGAAAATTGACACATATGCACTCCAGTGGGAAATGCATTCTCTCCCAGCTCTTGCCTCATTGCATGGACATTGCTCCCTTGTGTTGCCCAGACCTGATAAAGGATGCTTGCTGTCTAAAACTCCAAAATAAGTCATAGAGAGCTTTATTTGCCAGCATTTTTTGTATCACTTTGAGCAACCTGACCCAGTGAGAGGAACTGGATGATCTTTAAGGTCCCTTCTAACCCAAACTGTTCTATGATTAATAGAATGCAGGACTACAAAGATGATCAGAGGGCTGACACACCTCCCATACGAGGACAGGCTGAGAGAGTTGGGGCTGTTCAGCCTGGAGAAGGCTGAGAGAAGACCTTATAGCGACCTTCCAGTACCTGGAGGCGCTAAAAGAAAGCTGGAAGGGGACTGTTTACAAGGGAATGTAGTGATAGGACAAGGAGCCATGGGTATAAACTGGAGAGGGGCAGATTTAGACTAAACATAAGGAGGAATTTCTTCATTATGAGAGTTGTGAGGCACTGGCACAGGTTGCCCAGGGAAGCTGTGGTTGTCCCATCCCTGGAGGTGTTCAGGGCCAGGTTGGATGGAGCCCTGAGCAGCCTGGTCTAGCGGGAGATGTCCCTGCCCATGGCAGGGGGGTTGGAACTGGACCGTCTTTAAGGTCCCTTCCAACCCAAACCATTCTATGACTAAAACTAGTCCTTGGAAAGTAATAGCATGGGCAGGAGCGGGAAATGCACTCTGCCCCCAGCTCCTGTCTCGATGCACGGAGATGCTGCCCCGGCCCGATGTAGGATGCTCGCTTTCCCGACCCCCCCCAGGAGCCCCGCGGGCGCCCCCTACCTGTCCCAGCAGCCGCCACCGCGCTCTGGCTGCCCCCGCGCCGCTCGCCTCGCCCCTCCCGGCCTGGGGGCGGCGCGCGGAGCCGGTAGCCTGGGCCATGCAGCGGCGGGAGCGCGCACAGCCCCTCCGGCCGGGCTGGGGACACGGCAGCCGCGCCTCACGCCGCTCCCGGGACCGGACCGGCTACGGCTCGGCGGGGAGGGAGCGGGCGGCCATCTTTGTTCAGGGCAATGCGGCTGCCGGGGCGGCGGGGGTGGGAGTAGAGAAAGGAGAAGAGCGCTACTGCGCTACGCCCGGCTCTCTTCAGACTCAGCGGAGGAGAAGGAGCGCGCCTTACAAACGTCTCGCCTGTAACCACTGCAGGAGGGAGGGAAGGGAGACGAAACCATGCACGAAACGGGAGCGGTTTAGAGGAAGGGGGCTCCACGTCGCGCCGCGTGACGTCATCGGCGCGCCCGGTTGAAGCACCGGCGCCATCTTGGCTCCGGGCAGAAGGGCGGCGGTGAGGGCCGAGTAGGGTTTTGAGGGAGCGGGGCTGTGGTGGGACCGGGGTGTGGGGATAAAAAACAGTCGGGATCTTCCCCCTGCGGAGTTTCGAATCTGCCAGGGGCTTCGGCGGTTGCTGGCAGATTGTCCTCGCTAGATATGGTTTCATAGTCATGCAATAATTCCGAAGGGTCAGAAAACTTAGGAGAAACCTTCCCGGTTTGGGGTTCTTCAGCATTTAAGCGTGCGCGGTTGCGCCTTTCTGTCTGTTCATTGGTAATTTCACTGGACTTAAGCTTTCAGCCACCAGGAACCACGCTTTGGAGTAAGGTAGCAGGTTAAAGGTGAGCTAAGCTGTATCTGCCAGTTTTTAAGAAACAGCTTGCTTTTTGCTGTTTTTCCTAGACTTATTTACCTAATGAATCAGTTTCATCTTTTGGAAAGAGAGGAAGTTTTACCTTCAGTTTATGTGATGTACATTTCATGTCATTTCACCCTTACACAGGGCAAATGATCAAGAGTTTGGGGTTAGCAGAAGTTTCAGGTCGGCTTTCAAGAAATGAAGGTTAGGACACCGTGTGTTGGACTATGGAATCTTTTCCAAGGACTGAGCTTCAGCATCAGGCACTACTCTAAGCGTAACCATCTTCAAACAGTGTGTCCCTCTAGTAAAATAAAGGCCCCAAAATGCCACATCCTGGACTATTCAGGAGGTACTGTGCTGCCTGGAAGTGTCGTGCCGTGGAGATGCTTTTCCTGCAAGGTATGCTGTTTAAGTATAGAGCGAATGTCACCAATCCTCCTGGAACATCTGTTAAGGAAGCAAGCTTGGAGAGGGACTGTTCACAAAGGCTTGTAGTGATAGGACAGGGAGCAATGGGTATAAACTGGTGAGGGACAGATTTAGGCTAGACATTAGGAAGAGTTCCTTCACAACGAGGGTGGTGAGGCACTGGCACAGGTTGCCCAGGGAAGCTGTGGCTGCCCCATTCCTGGAGGTGTTCAAGGCCAGGTTGGATGGGGCCTTGAGCAGCCTGATGTAGCGGGAGGTGTCCCTGCCCACGACAGGGGGATGGAACTAGATGCTCTTTAAGGTCCCTTCCAACCCAAACTATTTATGATTCTATGTGCTTCAGAAATGTCTAAGAAACATGTTTTTTTTCCTAATGAATTTAAACCAGAGGGAAATACTAGGATTTTTGTTCAAAGACATATGCTGTTCAACTTTACCGTTTTGATGTAAATTTTGGTTATTTTCCTTCTGTGGCAACTTTTAAGAAATTAGTATATTCTGGAAAGATTGAGATAAAGTGTCAGGAGAAAACTGCAGGGAGAGATCAGCTAGTGTAGAGGCAGAGTATCCAAACTGACGACGCACGATTTAACCACCATGAGCTAGGTCAACAAAACTTTTCCTTTCCTTCGCACTGTATTAAATATCAAAATAGTCTATTGACTTGTCTTAATTGTATTCACATGTTAAACTATACTTTAAAAGGCACTTGAATTTATTTATGAAAGTAAATATTGTGTAAATCGGTGGCGATGTATGATGCACAGTCAGAAAATGGTCTGAAATAATTTCAGGTCTTCTGTTCCTGTGTTTCTATACAGAGTTTGCTAAAAGTATTATAAAAGCTTCCCTGCAGTATGACAGCCAGTAAACCAATTTATATGTGTAATGCATAAATGCTGCTTTAAATGGTCAATGTTTAGGTTTATTTTACCTTAAACATGTTTTCAGATGGATGTGTGATTGTTATGAAATTGTTTCAAGTTGATGATGTTCCTTCAAAAGAGAGCCAAAGATCACATTGTTGTGACCTTCTTTATTTCTAACCATAATGTAAACAGTTCCTAAGTTTGCCTCTGAAAAGTAAACAAGTTTCAAGGAGAAGGTAGGAAGTCTTGATAGATGAGAATGTGTGGTTTTGTTTGTTTATTAGCAAATTGTTCATTAACACAGTTAGAAAAGCAGGTCTATGACACTGGTTCCAGGATACAAACAAGTGGTTTTCATCTGATAGGAAGCTGTGCCTGTTTCCTTTGGAGCAAATGTTTGCAAGATGATTGTTGTTGATCCTCTGCTAACCTCAAAATCTTTCTAGATGCTCTTCTAGATGACTTGTTTTCCCCCAGGCAGTGAGGTGTACAGTAAGTCTTAATATATACCAACACTGTGGTCATCAGCTCTATATATTATTTCAAACTAAATATAGTGGGAACTGTTGAAAAGAAGGGGAATCATTCGAAGATTCATAAAGTGTGGAACTTTCCAAAATAAGTTGTGAATGCTGAAATGTACGTGAAAGAGACTTTTGAAATATTCAGAAACGACGTTTAGCTGAGGAAATTCTTGAGCTAAAATCATTGAAAGCTTGGGGAATACCTATTGGGGAATATCATCTGTGCTTGTCCCATTCTTGTGCTTTCCTAGGAATCCATTTGTGGCCACTGCAAGGAGTTTGTTTGCTTGCATATGGTTCGGGGAGAAAGGTGTTTTCTTACAGCAGTTTTTGCAGTGACTGGGGAGAACGTGGTGCAACTAACATGTCCTGCAACTTCTTTACCATAACCAGTTACACACGGTTTCTTTAACTTGTGATTCTTACTGGATATACTATGTTAGAGGGATCATTGGTCTGAACAAGTAATGAGCACTCCTATATATGAGTTTGGCACCTGGAGCAGAGAGTTTCCCCTCCTTTCAAAGTCTCCTTGTAACATTCACATTTTAGATCTCTTACATTGCTGAAGGCAAACTAGGAACAAACCAGCCATTCTTGATGTGAAGTGAGGAAGGGTTAAAAAGTATGTGCTGCTTTTTAAGTTTAGACCCTTTCACATAGTACATGGAATGTTACGAAATGCTACTTTGTGTGATCTGTGCAGTGTTATCTGCTATAATATATGTTGTTAAGCTTATTATTGAATCAAACGAGATTTTACAGCAAGCAAAATTGTGTAGTGTTGTGCTAGCAGTTTTAACACCTTTTTACAAGAGAAGACAGCGTTGTTGGCAGTGAGGTAGCGGTAGCCCGCTCACGGATCATGGAAAAAACCAAATCCTTAAGCTCATTGTTGACAACATTCTTGCAGAACTCGTATCAGTTCACTGCTTCACTTAATTCTGCACCCTATGAATATTTATACTAATGCTTTAGAGGAGATCGAACAAGAACCTTAACAAGCTGGTAGGACTCCTAGGTACAGGGGCAGATATGTTGGCAGCATTCTTGTATAGGAAAGGAAATGAGAAATTATCCTTGCTCTGAAGACAGGAAAATTATGAGAAAACACCTCTGAAGAAGGAAAAATAACAGAATTTCATAAAAATTAACTAAAAATAGTTCTAGAATAAGAAACATATTTACACATAGTCAATTAAGAACATATGTTAATAGTAAAGTTTGAAAAGATGACTTCAATAAACGTGTCAAGTAAAGCACATTTGACAATGCCTTCCTAGAAGATCAGGAAGAATTGAAAACAAAAACTTGCTCCAGCTGTGGTTTTACTTTTTAATGGCACATACTATCGTAATAATTCAAAGTTGGTTTTGGCTCTGTAGCTCAGGAAATATTATTGTCTCAATATATTCATCTTGGAGTACAGAGTGCTGGCTTGTAGCCATTGTTGGTTTCCCTTACTTAGGAGGAAGAAACAAAAATCCCTTCCAAAAGGAAGCAAAATACATCCATAATAACATCAGAACTTTTATACAAGAATTTTCTGAAATCGGAGCAGAAAAACTGGAATGACATTTCAGCAAGATACAAAGCTATGACAAAAAGAATCAAGGAAAAAATAGAAGCATTGCACAACAAGTATACACTCAGTTTGGGAAGCCCAAGGGTAAGTGGAAAAAATGCATACATTTCTCATCATCGAGTACAAATAAAAGGCACTGAAGCCTTTCCTATTATAAAGTGCTGGTTTACTTATTGTTTTGTGGTGGTAGTTTTGAATGTTTTAATAATTGTGGATAGTAACAGCATGTGTTTAGAACAGCTTATACCTATTATGATAGTGTATTTACCTTAATTTCACCACAGGCGAAAGCAAGAAAAGATAGAATAATCATGTGACTTTTTGATAAAGAATACAAGATGTAATTTACAAGAGCAACTGACAGTAATCTGAGCCTTTTGTTGAATTTAGAGCAGGTTAGCTTAAGGACCCTAACTTTGAAAGAGCCTTTCTGATGCATGCAGTTCCTTTTTTGGTATCAAATATACGTGCTATATTCTGTCGTGTGTATATTACAGTTGTGTTCTACAGAACAGTGATTGACTATAGAGATTCTAAGGAAACAATCTAACCATATGTTGGACTTGAAATGTGTTTGGTTTGTGTTGAAAAGCTCAGGTTTGGCAACAATGTATACTTTGAAGAGGACGGCTGCATATTTCTTTCAAAAGCAGATGACGGTAAGGGATTTCTCTTTGTAACATGGGATGCTTGTTAAAAATACTGTACACGTATAGGCCAGTGTACTTTTCATACACTAAAGCTTAATTACTCTGTTTCCTAGAATAACTAATCTAAAAATATTTTTATAAAATTCTTTAATGATGGTTAATTCTAGAATTCTGAATCTGAAAAGGTGAGGTGAAGAGAGTTAGGGAATAGTATATATTGATACTAAGGCAAGTTTATGGAGAGGAAAGAGAGAAGTAATTCTCTTTAGAGCCTTAACATTTTGAAAAAGAAAAAGCATATTCGTGCTTTTTTATTTCTGAAGGGGTGGGGAAAAGAGGTGTTAATTGTATTTAGTAAAAACAACTGTGCTGTAGGTATCCAAACTTTAATATACTTAATAGAGGCCAAGATCTACACTTTAAAAATGTTTTTAATGATAACTACAAAATGTTTTCCCCTAGCTGGAACATTAAGGTTTTTTTTTAATTTTACAAAGTGCATTTGCAAATGTCTTGCAAGGCAAAGAATCTGTTTGGTGTTACTAAATTCCAGTAGTACGCTTGTGAATATTGCAGCCAGAGCTGTTAAATACAGGCATTGACAACCACTGTTCATTTTGACAGTGCCTTGATTACAGGACTTTTTTCTACCTTTTTTTTTTTTTTGACATAGTAGATGAAGGAAATGTTGACATTTTATTCAGTACCGAAGATCATGGCTTTTCTCATGCCTTTATTCGACGAATCAGAATTTCACCAAATCAGAGATACATGGCTATCGGCTTAAAAAGTGAAAACTCTGAAGAGGCAACCTGTGTTATTCTGAAACTGGGTAATTTTCCTCTCGTGGAAAAAGTAATTCCAAATGTATTTAGTTTTGGTAAGTTGTTTCTAAATATCCTATGAATCACTTGAGCTGTCCACACTTTTTTGTTAGTTTTTAAAGTATTTTACTATTGTATGGGAAAAAAATAAAGGAAGCAACATTTTTAGATGTAATCCTTATAGCTGTTGAGTTCTTTCTTATTTAAGATTTCTTCCACACTGCACAATTACAAGTGACCTGATGTGGTAAAAGTGGCTGCTTTCATGATACAAGTTTTCCTTCATTTTAAACAAGCATTTATATGTTTGAACAGTCATGCATATAATTATTTTTATTTAATTCAATGTGCTTCTTTAAAAAGTTACAACTACAACTGAACTCAGTGATAGCTGTAGGCATGTAGCTTGGTTGAAGAGTGTGCAAGTGCTGCTACTGTTAAATATTGGCTGAAATTTCAAATTTCAAATGGACTCTAGAATGAGGGGGAGGGTGGGGTCGCAGTTCAGACCCCAAGAAGTCAGTCAGGCCTTGTGTCAGTTCTTTCAGAATATGTTACAGAACTTTGCCTTGCTATCAGCAAGTAAGCAGAGGTAAATTGAAGTGATGGGAAATTTTTCTTTTTTTATAGTATGTCAAGAGAGTATAGCAAAAAGAGTGCAATAGCATGTATAGAAGTTCCACATCTTCTATTTTACATCTATTGTTAGATGTCATCAAGTATATAGAGAACAGTAAACATTTTGCCTGGGCAGGGCAAGAATTTAAAACTAGGTAAAACTTCCTAGTTACAAAAATGAAAAGTCACTAGAATTTAATGTGGCAAGCATTTGCACAATTGAAGTTTTTCATGCCTGTTGAAAACCAGTGAGGTTTTTCACTATACTTGATTTGAAAACATATCTAGTTTTGTCTGAAAGAATCAACACATTTAAGAAACCAGCTCCCTGTTGCCTGTGTAGGTGTGACAGATGATGGCAGATAATAAGAGTACAAAAATGACTATCGGAATGGTAGAGATTACACCCATTTTGTATACTTAGTCAGGTGTAAGCGAGGTACAGAGGTATCATGAAGTACAGAGGGAACTCCATCGTGAGCAAGATAATAAGGTCTTATGACCACTTGCAAAGTATCTGCTTGTATTGTATGGAATAGCAAGTAAACCAATAGAAGTTCTTGAAAATACCATCTGCTAGGCTATAGAAGAACTTGGATTTCCCTTCTAAAGTCTTGTCTTCATTGTGAACCCTCAACTACCTGTGCACTTTGGAGCCACACTGCTGTTCAGATAGCAAATTGCTTGCATTGCTTCAGTCTGGTGCTAAATCGACTTTTGTACTGAAAATTAGTGTTTAGGCATAAGGCAGCATACAGTAACTTTTTAAAGCATATGTTTTAAACATCACTGTGGTGGCTGTAAGAGCAGCAGAGATAACAGTGATTGGCTAGATTGTTCAGATTACTAAACTTCAGAATAGCAAGGTTCCTGTATTTACATTTCTAATGTTGGTGAACACATATACAAGCATAGAAAACTGGAGAATTTTTATTTACCCATGGGGCATGTGCATCAATTCGTTTCTCTAAATGGTTTGCATGCAATCACATGGCAGCAGTGCAGAGCACATACCCTCTTTATTATCTTGCTGACTCCACATAAACCTCTGTTCTCTGCTCAGTTTTAAATAGCTACATGTCTTCTATTTTCCTGTTACTTCCAGAACTCCCTCAGAGTGATGAGTTTCCTCTTCCTAGGCTTTGGAACATTGTTTTCAGCCTTTTTTTTTTTTTTTTTTTTTTTTAATATATTACAAGATTCTTGGCCTGTGGAATTCAGGGAGAACATGGAAAAAGATCTTTTTGTGGCTAACTCCAGCTTCTGGGATGTGGAAGTGCTGTCCTTGGTTCCATGTGAGCTGAATCCCACCTTTTTCAGCACTGGGTCCAGTGTTCATGGAGCTCCATTTTATCTCAGTATTAGTATATACTGTTCCAAATTTGATATGCATTTATCTTTTCCAGAATGGGCGACCAATGATGTTCTGTATTACACAAGTCAGAAGAACCTTAAATGCCAGAATGTGTTTATGACCACTTTCACTGATCAGAAACATACTAAGTTAGTTTATACAGAACAAGATGCAAGGTAATACCTAAAATATAGCAAGTCCTTTATGTATTCTAGAGTATTTTATATGTACAATATAACTGTTTTGGGTAAAAAAAAATGTCCAGATCATATTCTAAATGATAAAAGGCATTTTTAAGTTGTGTTCTGCTGACAGCTGTGTCTTATGCAGTCTGAGAGTGTGCTCTGTTCTCCTCTTGATATGTGATCAACAGAGATTTAACTTTCCCCTCTTACCTCATGAGTTCAGCTGAGTTTATAAATGTCAAGGTCAGTCTCAGGTCAGGGTGTCCTTTAATGAATATGTGACAGTTTCATACAGGGTAAATCAGACTGTGGATTTCTTTTTGTTTTCTCTGCTATTGACGTCTGATACATCTTTTAAAAAAACATAGAAGTTCAGGCTAATCCTTGCTCTGGGTAATGGATGAGCAAAATCGTTACAGCATTCCCAGAGACAGAACTATTGTTGACTGAATACCCTCTCAATAACCTTTCTTTAAGTAGTGGTTTAGGAAGACAGGAGCAAGGCTCTTGCTAAATTGAGTGCAGAGCAGGTTTTTCAGCCCTGTAGCATGTGGTAGATTTATACAGCGTTGCATAAATGTTTGTGATTTTTCTTAATTCAAGTTACATATTCAGTAAAGAAATTTCAATTATACTTTAATCTAAAAAAAAAAACCAACCCAAAACCAGAAAAACAATCTGTAGTTGAGATGGAGTAAGTAGGATCCTTTTGTTTCAGCTGCATTCGATGCATACTTTTGGAAAATCAAGTTGCACTGACCTGACACTTCCCCACAGGGAAACTGTTGGCATAATTCTGAAGGTCATGGTCATTACAGTAAATATACAAGAAACTTACTCTAAAGGTTCATGTGCTATTGCATCTCATAACTGAACCCCCTTATTCACTGGAGATGGCAAGACATTCTCTTGTATTGCCATTCAGCAGACCCATTCTACATCTCACAAGCCCTTTTAGGTGCAATCAAATATTTTCTTTTAAGAGCTGAAAATTTATTGATTTCTTTTTTAAAAAAGCTGCATAGGCAAAAATTGTAACATCAAGTCCAAAAGTCCTTGGGGAGAAGTGTGACCTGCATTTCAGCTTGATGCTCTTAGAGGTAAGGTCAGCAGAGCTGAACTGTTGGAATCTCTACTGAATGCAGTGCTGCATTCTTACCAAATTGTGTGTATTAGAGAGGCAGGAGGCTGATTCCTTGCAGACTTTAGATCCCCTGATGTGCCTGTCCTCCTAAAGATGTCAAGAGGGTGCAATTAGAAAAAACAACAGTACCAAAAAAATTGGAGTTCCTCCACCTGCAAATAATTAAAGGCACTGAGAACGGTGTCTAAAGCTCCCTTTCTTCACCAGTCAAATATTTTGAGGTCTAAATGGATCATTATTGCAGTCAGTGTCTGATCAGGTTACGGTACTCAGCCCTGCCATTTCTTGATGAAATCTTCTAGATTATTTTGTTGGACAGTTTTGCTTTTAGAGACATCCGATCTTAAAAGATTCAAAGCGATAAACAATCTGCTATGTGACGTGACATTCCAATTAATTAGGATGACGCAAAAAATTGGAATCTGAATTTCAGCCTGAGCTTGTCTAATATTAGCATTCATTAGTTCTGTTGTCTGTTTATAGATTTTAGAAGCATTTTAAACCAGTAGATAGTTCCTAGGTTCTTAACAGTTACAAAACCTAGTTTCCAACTTCATCAGTGCTACACTGTCTGTCATGTATCCTAATTGGTTTAGACAGTTAGGTCAGTAAGGCTTAGGCTTTTTATCAATGTATCTTTATTATAGCTCTTACTTTTCTTTTGTTACTGCTGTTCCCACACAGTGTCTCTTATTAATTTTAATTATCCATTTTTCCTTTTTGTAAAAGTTAGGAGTTCAATAGAAGGTTCCATGTTTTGCCTGAATTTTAAAGCCTACGTTCATCAATGAGCTTCCAGTCTATCTCAGTGATGCCAAAACCTGGATTCACATGAGCAACAACTGAACTGCTTTCCTTGCAGATTTCAGGTTCCGCACACAAGACTGTGGGTTTTTGAATTCCAGGATAAATGCAGCAGGGGTGGGTTTGGGAACCAAGTACTCTGGAATTTCTCCAGCCTACTTACAGCCATTCTGTTTCTTACCTTGGAGATGAAGCTCATGCTACTGGAACAACCAATGCCTTTTTAAAATACTAATCAAGTTTAAGATTTTTTTTTTCTTAACTATTCCTTACAGATTCTTTGTGGACATACATTGCACAAAAGATAGGCGTTTTCTCACTATCAACAGCAACAGCAAGACCACCTCAGAAGTTTGGCTGGTTGACTGTAGGCATCCTTTTAAGTTACCTGCTCTTGTACAAGCACGAACAAAAGGGGTCATTTACCACATTGAGCACAGAAATGATGAGTTATATATTCTTACTACATATGGAGAACCTGCAGAATATAAGGTAATTTTAACTGTTAATAAGATTCATAGGATTCATTTCGATACTTGTTGCAGATCATATAGAAACAGTAAGGCTGGCTTTTAATTCTGTGCTTTACAGCTTACTGAAATGATTTAAGAGAGTTTCACAGAGCGCTGCATGGATTGAAAGACTGATAGTAGTACATGGAGTCTTGCCTGTAGCATGCCAATTTGATTCCAACTCCTTTGGCAACATCAAGAAATGAATATGCTCTAACAGTCATTTCCCCTATATTAAATTTTAAGTTGGTGATCTGAGTCTATAAACCAAACCATCTACAGTTTTGCTGGCTACACTGAAAGCACTTATTGCGTGAATGTCTTCTATAGATTAATCTATGAGAATTGAACCTACTTTTCCAAATGTTATTGAATTGCTCTTCTGTTTTGACTAAGTAAAAGGAGTTTAAAACCCTCCAATTTTAGTCATGTATAACCTGACTAACAACTTCTTACATTACAAATGTTGCATTCTATTACCTCTGTGTCTGTACAACTAATTAGTAAGTCTTACTACATCTTACTAATGCAAGATTGGTTTCTGTTTATATAGTTGATGAAGGCACCAGTAGCTTCCAGTGGCATGGAGAACTGGCAGTTAGTTTATGCACTGGAGAAGAAAACCAAGCTAGTAGACCTGGAGATGTTCAGTGATCACTGTATTATGTTCCTGAAAAATGCTGGTCATCTTTACTTAAACGTGCTTTCTTTTGTTTCACATTCAGTCCAGTCAATAAAGGTACGTCTTAGCTTGGCTTAAGCACGTGTAATATTTTTCCAGCACTATTTAATTTTTTTAACTTAACGTTCTAAGGAAAGCAAGGACAAATTCCAAGAGTAGAAGTGGTCTGGAAACTATAATATTGGCAGGTTTGTCATTATAACTAACTGTATTACCTGTGGTTGCTCTTCAGGATTTCATGTGGTGATTATTGTAGCACTTAGAAAGTTAGAGAGCAGCTATCCTGTAAGTCAGTTCTTTCTTCAACATGTTACAGTCAAGCTCTTTACAATACAGCTGCTTTCTAATGTAAAATAGGACTTGTGCTATCCCTACATGCTCTACTTAATTTTACTGAGCCTATTTTTGGTTACACTTATTATGGTAAGCGAGGAAATAAGTCCGGCATTCTCACAGAAGATAGAACATTCAGAAGATAAGTATGGACACTGAAACAGAATAAGTGTGAACAGTTGATATTGCAATACAATTTGTGCAAAGTATTTCTTGTTAAGTACTTGTGGATGAAAAACAAAGTAAAAAATTCAAACCCATGATTTCTAGAGACCATTAAGACAAAACATTTAATTAATTTGTTTGCCTGATAAATACAATCTGAACTACTCACAGGTTTACTGCAACAAGCTACCAATGCTACATTCTATAAAACCGTTACAAAAAACCAGTTTTCAACTGTACACTGTATGGTCTCTGAAACCATCATTTTTTGCAAATGGTCATAGTTTATTCAGAAAAGGTCTGCAGTTATTCTGGAGAACTTGGACTTCTGCTGCCATTTCAGAATTCTCTAGCAACCATACCCAAGTAAGTAGTGGCCTGGCAGAGGGTTTGACTACATCCCTGCTGCTCTCAAAGAATGAATCTTGATTTCTTTTATTCGTAGCAGAGTTGAAAATCTTAAATATAATAGCAGTAAGTGTCTGAGGTTGAATGTGCCAGGAAAAGGTTTTGTTCTTCACAATGGCTGGCACTAGGAACAAAGTTAAGAGAGGCAGGGGTTTTCAATGGCTTAGCATTACTGAGCTAAATCGCAGCAAAAGCATAACAACTGACGTGGACTTGGCTGTATAACATGTTGAAGTAGGACTCGAAATGAGAGGGAAAATAGGATCTGAAAAATAAAAATGATGCAGAATAATTTCAAAGAATGTTTTAATTAAAAAAAAATGTGCACCGATGCCCATTTTAAACTGAATTTGGATTTTTTTTTTTTTTAATTTTATTTCATTGTTGAACTTTACCCAGTGGCCTTAGGAGAAAACTTTGCCAAAGTCTTTCACTTTTTCACTGTTTCATTACTGAATTTAAAAGAAATACAGATTGTGCTACATACAAACTGAAGATAACTAGCTTGATATTCAAAATCTTTCCCTCTGAAGGACACACTAGGCAAAATTTACATAAGCAGCGGAAGGGTCTTACTTGAAATGCTGTGTTTTCTCAGCTACCTACGTGGGCCTGTGAATTTGAATTGGAATCTCATCCTGAACATACCAGCAGCACTTGCTATTTTCAGCTCACCTCCCCAGTCCACCCCCCTAAGCATTTTGCATATTCATTTAAAGAAAATAATCTCATTGAACAAGCTGTGCAAGAGGTACCAATTATTACGAATTATCACACTACACGTTTACTAGCCAAAAGCGAGGTAAGATTTTTCAGTCTTTTTCCCATTCCTTTTATTCTTCCCTTTTTCACCACCCATTTAAAGAAAATGCATTTGTCAGGGAATAGAGATTAAAAACATAAAGAGCAGTTGGTGCTATAGTTACTAAACAGTGGGTGTTTTCTTCAGTGCTACAGAGAACAAGAAAGAGTCATGATAAGGGTTTGAGGTTTTTTCCATTAACCTGCATATTCTAGAGTAGATAACAGTATACGATGAGTCAAGAATCTTAGAACAGTATAACTTAGATTTGCTAGTTGATGCATGATGTCGTACTCTCCCTGATAAACTAAAAACATGCCAGCTGTTGAAAAGAACATCCCACGACCAGCTACACAGTATAGAACAAGAAATGAAAGTTTTAACAGCCTGAGTTTAAAAAATTGGAGATGTTAATAAAGAGTTTCTGCTTTAGTAAGTGGTAAACTATTTAGTTAATAATAGATATTCTTGGTGTTAAAGGGGAAAGGAAGATTTGGGTACTTTGGTAGTTTAAAAACTCCTCAGGTGTTGCACTTAAATGAATTTTGTACTCTGCATCCGTAAGCCTACACAGCAGAGGTTCAGTCTCTTGCTTTATTTTTCAAGAGTGCTTTGTACATGTTAAGTGAAAAAAAATTACTGTAATCAAAAAAACCCACATTTTAAAATAAATAATTGAAGTTTTCATTGCCATGTGTCATTGAGATTTCTGAAATGTCCTTTATTGTAAAATACTCCTTCATTTCCAGGATGAAACTTTGGTGCCAATTACAGTTTTTCATAATATGAATTCTAAAGAGCTACACAGGAAACCACTTCTGGTTCATGTATATGGAGCTTATGGCATAGATTTGAACATGACCTTTAAAGAAGAGAAGCTGATGTTGATTGAAGAGGGTTGGATATTAGCATATTGCCATGTTAGGTAAGTCAAATAAGAAATTGAATTAAGAATTTAATCTGTGGGATATACAGATATTTCTTGATGTGCAACTGAAGAGGTGCAGAAATAGTTTTTTCACGTAGCTATAACTAATTCTTCATGCTTTTCACTTCCATCTCTTGTAGTTTTCTTTTAAAGCAGTTTTTAACACAAAAAATAAATTTACCTCAGAAAAAAAAAATATACTTTCAAGACCACATACTGCATTTAAGTTTCTTAAATCAACAGGATGATTGTATATAACTTCTACTATTTTGAAGTCTCAGTACTCCTTTTCTCATTTTTGCTCAAGAAAAACTTTGGTAACATTCAGATTACAATGACATGCTACCTCCCTGTTTTTCTGAGGGCATTGTGTACTAATGTTCAGTTTGTGTCTCCTAAAAGCCATTTTCCTTCTATAACAACAACTAAGCATTTAACCTGCATCTCTTGTTCTTTTATTGGCTAAATCCTCCGTCTCTGGTTTAGCTACAAATCTACTATTTTATAAAACCACTATGTACAATAGACTTCATATTTTCATTGAGACAGTAATTCAGTAGGTAAAGAAGATAACAAAAGAATCACTTTAGGAAGGGGAAGGAAGGGGGAGAACAAGCAATTGTTTGAAATACCAGTTCCGAACCAAATTCAGCATACAAATATATTCAGTCTGCTATATTCAGTGGCAAGCCTTGTGCTGTTCTTCCCACCCCTCTAAGTATCTTCAGACCTAGATTAAAATCTTCATCTAAATATGAAGAAATTTGACAGGCTAACCAGTTAATTCATTTTAAACTTGAAAGCTGAATAAGGAAACTTCAGGTGGCATAGAAACAAAATAGCAGTTGTGTAGAAAGGAATATAAAGAGATGTAAAAATTCCATATTACAAAATGTAACATTTCAAGTAGTATTTGAAATTCATAAACTAGAAAATAGAAAAACTTCTTAATGTTCTCAAAATTTAAGCTATGTGGAAGACGAATCCTGAGAGTCTCGGTGTGGAGCTGAGAAATACTCTTTACTATTACTGTTTTAATAAATGCTAATGTTAGTGAAATAAGTATTACAAATGTTTATTTCTTAAGAGTTTAATGTATAAAAAGATAATATTAGTCTGATTTTTATATTGCCTACAGTGTAATTTCCTAAAGTGGTGCTTTTCCTGTGCGTTTCAGGACACAAGCACACGATGGCACAAAGTGCCCTTATGCAGTTACAATTTTCAACAGTCATCATGCATGGATATTTTTTGTTTAGTTTGCATGTTATATATTTTAGCCATAAAGGAAGGTAAAGACAAGAACAGAAAAAAGAACAGTTAATTGGGAAGGGAAAATATGGGTTTGCAGTTCTGTGGCTGCTGTTGTCTTTTCATTATCTGAAGCTTTGCCATGTAACATTTTCCAAAGAGACTCCCATCTTGAATTGTTTTAACTTTCAGGGGTGGAGGAGAGCTAGGCCTTAGCTGGCACAAAGATGGATGTCAGCATAATAAACTCAAAGGTCTCCATGACCTTAAGGCTTGCATCATGCTCCTGCATGAACTAGGATTTTCTCAGCCAAAATACACGGCACTAGCGGCTGCCAGCGCAGGAGGAGTTCTTGCAGGAGCCCTGTGCAACACTGCTCCAGAACTTATCAGAGCCATGGTTTTACAGGTGAGGTGCTACAAACCCTTTATGGATTATGGCATTAAACTGTATTTTCTGTTCCATTTTACCCGTTTCGGAATTCAGAAATATTCTAGTTAGAATTCACTTTCCTCATTTGTTTGAGAAAACTTTGACCCAGGCATTTGAGGAGGTCCTTTGTGAGATTTGCTGCCAACTGTTTGTTGTTTGTTTGTTTTATATAACTTCTAAGGCTCCTTTCGTAGATGTTCTAAGTACAATGATGAAAACTCATCTCCCACTGACAATTGAAGAACAAGAAGAATGGGGAAATCCACTAGCGGATGAAAAATGTATGAAGTATATCAAAAGCTATTGCCCATACCAGAATATTAAGCCACAGGTAAAACTATGCTTTCTGTGTGGAATACTACAGTAATAAAGTATAGCAGTCTATAAGAAAACAAAAAGTGGATAACTGGGGAAAGTCTATTTTACCTTTTCAGTGCTTTAAAACCTGGTATTAGAATTGTCTTATCTGCTGCTTTGTGTTAACTTGAATCATTAATACAAAACTATGTCAGTAATGGTCTTGGCAATATTTAGATTCATAAGTGACAACTGAAATTAACCGAATGCTTTCCCCTAAATAATCAATGGATTTCAAAACCTGCTTTTCTTACAAGACTGCCAGTAAGTAACAGATTATTCTATTGTATAACAAAACTCAAGAGGTAAAATGCCTTCTCCTTTGGGAGCGGGGGGTGTTCTGTTGTTCTGCTGGCTTTTGCAGACTCGCAGGAAGGAGAAGGTATTTTCCACTGATTAAATAGCTTTTCAGAGGCAAACAGTGCAGTGAAATGGAAAAAGAGCTACGGCTTTGACATTGTCATCTCAGAGGAAATCTTCTTTATTTGAAGTAATGTGTTAGCTGTGTTGCATAGCTTTATTCTGTAAAATCTTAGCATCCCAAACCAACTACTTTTTATGTGGACAAAGACTGCAAAAGTAAACCTCAACTACAGTTCTAAGGTGAACAATTCCATGATTATCACTCCCTTTTTTTTTTTTGTGATCATCAGCAAGCAGACATGTATTGGACCTTTACCAGTGAGGAGAGGATGTTTTTGGTTACCTTTTGCAAGTAGATGATCCCCTAATATGAAGTCATTTTTCAGACCAAAATACCTTTTGCAGTTAGAGTGATAAAAGTGCTTTTATAAGAGCAGATAATTATGTAATGGGTATATTTTTAAATTAGCCATGACAAGTAGTACAGTAAGATAAATGGAGAAAAATTTGTTACTCGCTTTATGAAAAAAATCAGTTGTCAAGTATGTAACTGGTTTTGATTTTTAATCTCAGTGTTATCCTTCAGTTTTTATAACGGCATATGAAAATGATCAACGGATACCACTAACAGGAGTTTTACGATACGTTCAGAAGCTTAGGAAGGCTGCACTAGACTATACCAGCAGAACAAGTAAGAAAGGTAAGAATAACATTGCAGATAGATGAAGTTAACTAGACCACAATATGAGTAGTCATGTAATCAGACATGGTATAGATTGACTTCTCTTTAAATGCATTCATTTGTACAATACAATATGGTAACTAAATTCTGAAGTAATTTCTGTTACCTGCAAAGATGAGAAGTGCAGTCATACTGACAAATGGATAAACCTCAGCATCTAAGATGCACTCTCCAGAGCCTTAAGAGGGACCCAGTATCTCTGTATTGTAGACCTGCCTGAAAATAGTTAAGCCCATATGTTAATAGTGACAAACCACAACAGGCTCAGAAAACCCTCTGAGATGAAAAAAAAAAAAATACTGGGAAAACACAAGTGGCGCTCTCTCCTTCCTAGGCCTCAATATGTGGTGAGTGTTGGACAGTACTAGGAGCACCCAAGCTGCCTCGTCCAGCTATTGACACGGTCAGACTGCAGTTCTCAACAACATACAGATAAAAATCTTATTTTTGCTGCTCTACAAAATACTGCTTTTCCCAGTTTTCTGAAACTGCAGGTGTTAGTCCAAGTTAGAATGACAAGCATGCCAAGGCATGGTTGCTTTTACACTTGAAACCTAGCACTGGCTTTGGGACTTTTTTACAGCAAAATGTACATTCGAGTCTTACTTTTTTCTAGTACCATCTACTCGGGGGAGAGGCTTTTACTATCAGTACCAAAAGAGATCCTGAATTTCATATTTCATTATGCTCCTTCTCTGCTACGAGCACACAACTGCAATGGTTGAGAAAGGATAGCAGATACTCCAGTTGCTGTTGCAGTCTTTGCTTGGAAAAAGAAAAGTGCATCTTCCCGAAAAGACTCAGAGAGGACAAACACACTGAATATATAAACATTTTAAAAATATGTTCTTTATAGAAATACAAATAATTCATCCATCAAGCCACTATGTGATTCTGTCTTTTCCTTAAGCAATAACAGAAATTCTGTCAAGGCAGAAAGCAGAATTATCTATCCCTAAATAACTCAAATCCCCACTTATCTTTTTCCTTGTCCATTCAGTGTTAAGTGATTGTTAGCTTCATTGTTCCAGGAAATTGGATCCCCAACATCATCTTAGACATCCAGGCAAATGGCAGTCATTGTGATTCATCCTGGGAGGATTCACTGAATGAGGTATGTTCCCTTTATTGCACACATCCATAACATGTTGGAGGGATGGGACCCCTCGGCTGATACTTCAGCCTCGGTTGTTCATGCAGTCGTTGAATGTACATTGAAAGTATTAAAAGAAAAAAAGAACCTGCTGGAATTAAGGTTGCACTTGCAACCTTTTACATACATTGCAAGATCAATTGCTGCTTTTACTTATTTTTTTAATATAGATATATAAATTCAGCAGGATTTTTAATATATATACATAGTTATATACCTTTATCAATATATATTTTTAATAGATCTAAAAGAGCCAGTGACAGAGCCAGATTATTGAACCTCGTTGTGCCTTAAGCCGCAAAATAGTGTTGACCTCCCACTGTAATGTGCTGAGAGCTTTGAATGGAAAGTTCGAAGTTGTGTAAAATATTGTTCCAGCAGGAAAAGTCTTGCACCGTAAAGTATTAAGTGCTTAAAATTGTCATACTGGCTATTTACTTCCATATTCCTCATGAGTATGTCATTAAAAGTAATGTACTGCCAAGACCTGGCATATTGTTACTGATGTTTCAGACTGTCACAGGTGGTTACCAATTTTATTACTGTTAAGTTTTAACAAATCCTAGCAAATGTTATTTGGTTGTTGAGGCAGTTATTCCCAAAACAAATTCTTTCAGGAAAAGCCTCGTTTTGTCTTAGGGCAAGGTATTGCTTAGCATCAGTATGGGAAACGAAGATCAGAACATCTGTACGAGAACCTGAGGGTTTATAGTGTAAAGAATTTTTTATTTTGTAATAAAACATTTTCATTTTTTTAGGTTGCAAGACACCTTGCTTTTCTGAACAAAGAACTTGAGGAAGTATGCCATCTCCAACATGACAGCAAATCCTGCAAATAGCTAATAAATACATTGATCACCTGAAGAGCTTTGCGATAGATTTTTGTTTGCATACAAAACAAACACCTTCTCCAGAGGATCTCTCCTCTTGGATCCCTGCTTTATGGGCATCAGCAGACAAGAAATTCAAAGTCAAAGCTGGGTGTCGCACTGGCTTATAAACATACAAACTAAGAGCTTAATTTCTCCTCTGCCAGATAGTAGAGAAGTAGCCACCTGCATTAATCAATTTGTTCAGTACAGTTCTGTTCACATAAGCAAGCAGTGCAGCACTGGACAAGGTAGAGCTGAAGCATGACCGTTGGTGCGTAAAGCCTAACATGTGAAGACGTGCATTTTGTACAGGCAGCCTTTCCAGTCTAAGACCTCTCTTCCAAGACCAGATTTTACACAAAGCAGTAAAACGTCCAAGAAATATTTGATTTCAAAGTGTATGGTCTTCTAAACCCTAATTCCCATACATAGTTGATAATGACTGTTGCTGTTCCTAGCTACACAGCAGCCATAGTGTGCTGATCATATAGTAGCATTGAACAAACTGGAAGGAAGAAATGGACTCTCAAGAACTCTTTCATGTGAGTAGATTGAAAATCTTGTAGTTACCTTAACTACCATGGTCATCTTAAAAAGGAGGTGCCAAAGTCCCTTCAGAAGACAAGACGAGCACCACAGGAGATGCCAGAGTCTCCGGTGGATAAAACAAAAGGAAAGTTCTCACTAAAGCAGCCTGATTCATAGCTTAGCTGGCCTCTGAGCAAGGCACCCAACTTCTACACATTGCTTGTTAAGACAGGCGCATGGTGCACACACCTAGGGCCACCCACTGGTGCAAGCAGTTGGTGGAAAATACACTATGCGGCCATAAAGTACTCCAACCAAAACAGAGTCCCCCAGATCACCCACATGTCCAAACCAGACTGTACCAAGGCTAATGCTCATCCTTCCTTTGTGTCACATCAGCCACAGTAGGGCACGCCAAATGCAAATCAAGACACACAAGGGGGACGTTCAGTAGAGTTGTTTCAGCTGTTTACTCTGAACTAATGTATGCACACCTCACCTCAACCTCAAAGCAGAAGAAGAAATAAGAGGATGCAAATGTAAGAAGGATATGGAGCTGTTGGAACGGGTCCAGAGGAGGGCTACAAAGATGATCAGAGGGCTGGAGCACCTTTCCTACGAAGACAGGCTGAGAGAGTTGGGGTTGTTCAGCCTGGAGAAGAGAAGGCTCAGAGGAGACCTTATAGCGACCTTCCAGTACCTGAAAGGGGCTACAGGGAAGCTGGAGAGGAGCTATTCATAAAGACTGGTGGGGATAGGACCAGGGGGAATGGGTACAAACTGGAGAGGGGCAGATTTAGACTAGACATTAGGAAGAATTTCTTCACTATGAGGGTGATGAGTCACTGGCACAGGTTGCCCCGGGAAGCTGTGGCTGCCCCATCCCTCGAGGTGTTTAAGGTCAGGTTGGATGGGGCTGTGGGCAGGGGGATTGGAACTAGATGATCTTTAAGGTCCCTTCCAACCCTAACTATTCGATGATTCTGTGAAATGTATTCAAAATCATCACAAGGTGGAGAAACTAATTGGAAATGCAGTCCTGAGTGTAGAATTAGACTTATTAGCTGGATTTTGTTTTTCTCACTAATTTTGAGGATAATCAAAGCAGTTAAGAGAAGAGATAAGGTGTCACAACTTTATGTATTAGTCTTGCTTGCTTTTACCTAGTTTAACAAATACAGGGTCATTCCTTTAGAATAAGTTAGCTTTATAGATGTACAGACTTCTAAAAAGCTACTATGGACTGTCACAGGCTTTGGACTCCCCAGAAACTTTTAATGACCAGCAAATGTAAGGGGCGGCACCCAGAAAGCAGGTTTACTTTTCTTATCCACAGACCCAAAGGGGGAGTTTAAATTGTACTTTTTCATTAACAATACAGATGCAAGACAATTAGATATCTGCTTTATTTTTGAGGATATTTATTTTGTACACAAAGTTTTAAAAGCCAAAGAAAACTGAAAATTTTTAGCATTTCTCTGAAACTATGATTTTCTAAATTAGCGTAGAAGCCTAGTTATGCTACTCCTGCAGTTAACAGTTTACATAGAGTAAATCGAAGGCACTGGAATAACAAGCCTTTTCTGCCACAAAACAATTTCCTTGAAAAGCTTCCATAGTATGAACAGGCTTTGTTGTTTTATATTCCAGGACCAGGCCTTCCCCCATTTCAGTTTTAATTAGTTTTGTATTGACAGCTTTACCAGCATTGCTAAAATTAGTACTTAGTCTTACAAGAGCTTCAGATGGAAGATTAGCAACTATTGCTTTCAGGTCTATTGTCGATTCCTGCCCAAAATTGAGAACCATCATAAAGGCTCTGTCTAACCCATCCAGTTCCCTCACGTACACAAAAACATTACTGTCATTCCAGATGTAGCACATCCACCCTCGCTGAATGGGGAGCTCATTGTTGCGAAGTAAAGTTAGCTCTCTGTACAAATTCAGGGTTGAGTTGGACCAGCTCATCTGGATCTGCAACAGTCAGCATCAACAGGGTTATTTCTTTGCACTGAAGGCAGGAGATACTACTTACCTCTCACACCCACAGTCTGCCAAGAACACATCTATTGTAATTATATTTTGACAATTATCTCTTCAAATTTCTCTGCTGATTCTACTGAAAAACTGCTTTTTCTCATGCGTTTCCTTGACATGCACAGAGTGGCAGAGACAGAGGTTATTAGGCACAACAGAATTTCCCCAGCAACTAACACTATTTCTTCCTCCCTCAGTGCCCTTATAGTACTATTAATTCAGGAGAAAGTACTGCCATTCGAAGCTTGATACTGAACTTTCAGTCTAACTTACTGAAATCACAGGGTTTGTTTTGTGTTTTATAATTTCTCTGTCTTATATGTATTTTTTTCTGTCTTCAGTTCTGGTCAGCATTGCAGACCAACAAAATCTATTTTATTCACTACTCTACTTATGTTCGAGATGCTCTATGTTAAGTTCTTGTTACAAGGCCAGTGCTTTCTATAGTAATAGAAATGGGGAAAAAAGACCAGATTTCAATTTAATATTAAAATTATTAAAGGGAAGTTAAAGAGCCAAATTGTCACATCTACATAATTGCAATTGCTCTGCTTAAATGAATAAAGTAGGCTCCTGGCTGGTGCAAGGATTTCTTTTTCTAATAACAATTATGATGATTCAGTGCTTTTTCTTCTCCTGAGGTTGTTTTCACTGCCTGTTCCCACTATGAAAAAGATGTCAGAGCAAAACAGGTACACTAAAATATTTTTAGACCACTAGTTTGTCCCACATAGATACCTACTTCAACATTTACACTTTGGTAGTCAGAGTTAACAGGTAACCAGCTACTGTTGCCTTCAGTAAAACCAGCATTAACTTTGCCATCCCACTGCATGGGGGATTTCTCCGGAAAGGTCACCTAGAAAATAAAGTGGTAGTAAAGTGTCTTAAAAAGTTATCTCTTGAATAGCATGTTCTCACATTTTCCAATCACCATCATGTTCTTTGTAAACCAAAATTTAATAAAGGTAAATTTAATAAAGAAGATGTAATCCTGTTGAAACAGAGGAGAATGGATGGTCTGACAGCATCACTGGTTAAAATGTGGAATTCCCAAATGACTCTGCTGGAGTTGTCTCCCCTTGCAACAGATGGTTGGATAAAAGTTCATTAGTGACAGCTAGGATATTCTGATAAATATCTAGACATGCAGTGAGTGAATATATGAGGTAATGAGTCCTAAGAAGAGATGCTGTTAACGAGTAAATTTTATTCAGTATCTGTTCTTTTGTAGGCATCATGCTTCTCACCTTAGAACTCTTCCAGCTTACATTTGCAAGGGGTACAGTTTGGACAGAATTGTTTGCGTTAGAAAGATAAAATTATTCTCAAGTGCAAAAACTTTATTGAAAACCAGCTTTTAGCTGATTAAAAAGAGACGATGTAAAAAGTCTGAAGGTTTCCTCTTGAAGAATTGAGAAAAAATCTGAAAAAAAGCTTCCTCATTGTTATTGAAGAGCTGCCAAAAGATCTGACACTTATATTTAATGATGTAAAAGGGCATAAAATATTTTGTACATACTTTGAGTGTTTGTTTTCCATGAAAACTGGTTTTCATATAAAGGGCACTTTTCAATACAATCTGTCAGAACAACAGCTCAACAAAAGAAATTGTCACTGTGCTTTGTGACATTATAAATAATGGGTTTCTCCTTTTAGCATGTTCTGAAAAGCAGGGAAAAAAAATCCCAAGTTTTCAACACTGGTAACACTCCCTTTCATCGTTACCTCTTTCAGCTTCTGGAGTGTATCAAATGCTGAGGCTAAAAGCTATACCCTGAGCAAATACTCTCCATCTTTCTAAGACACCCTTTAATCAGGGAATCTTCCTCTCCAGACTGAGTGAAGAGCACTTTTGTATGTGAGCCACAGGGTACCCACTAAAAGAGAGTAAACCCTGAGGAGCCAAGGGCGAGCCACTTCTCGGAAGACTATCAGCAGTAAGCAGCAGCAGTAGGAACATGCAGAAGATATTTTGACCCATGTGTTTCTCAGAGGAAATGAGATTTCCTTTTAAATCAGAGAATCATTTCCTCACATCTGAATTAGACAAACCTGGCAATGATCCTGTGCTTCTTCAAGTATCTTCTTCCCCTTTGAATCAAAGCTATCCAACACCGTTGGTAACATAACCAGAGGCTGTCTCATTCGCTTTCCTCAGTGAAACCACCATCTGCCCTAGGACCATGTTCTCATGGTGCTCAAATATGATATTAACAGGCAGAACTGAGCTGTTCCCCTTTGGGCATGACCTTTTCCAGTCATACCCGTACATCTTGGACAATGAGGCAGAACAGAAGTCAGGTATGACACTCTAAGTCATCCATCAAAACAACCTCTGTTAGGAAGAAAAGATGGGTTATTGTCATAGGGGACTCCCTTCTGAAGGGAACAGAAAGCCCGTAATGCAAACTGGACCCATTACATAGAAATGTCTGCTGCCTCCAGCTGGAGGAGAGTTACAAATGGGGTTCCTCAGGGCTCAGTGCTGGGCCCAGTCCTGTTCAATATCTTTATCAATGACCTGGATGAGGGAATTGAGTGCACCCTTAGCAAGTTTGCAGATGACACTAAGCTGGGTGGAAGCGTGGATCTGCTGGAGGGCGGGGAGGCTCTGCAAAGGGATCTGAACAGGCTGGACTGCTGGGCCGAGACCAATGGGATGAGGTTTAACAAGGCCAAATGCTGGGTCCTGCATTTGGGGCACAACAACCCTATGCAGCGCTACAGACTGGGGGAAGAGTGGCTAGAAAGCTGCCTGGAGGAGAAGGACCTGGGGTGTTGGTTGGCAGCCAACTGAACATGAGCCAGCAGTGTGCCCAGGTGGCCAAGAAGGCCAATGGCATCTTGGCTTGTATCAGAACCGGCATGACCAGCAGGTCCAGGGAGGTTATTCTCCCTCTGTACTCGGCACTGGTGAGACCGCACCTTGAATACTGTGTTCAGTTCTGGGCCCCTCACCACAAGAAGGATGTTGAGGCTCTGGAGCGTTTCCAGAGAAGAGCAACGAAGCTGGTGAGGGGGCTGGAGAACAAGTCTTACGAGGAGCGGCTGAGAGAGCTGGGGTTGTTTAGCCTGGAGAAGAGGAGGCTGAGGGGAGACCTTATTGCTCTCTACAACTACCTGAAAGGAGGTTGTGGAGAGGAGGGAGCTGGCCTCTTCTCCCAAGTGACAGGGGACAGGACAAAGGGGAATGGCCTCAAGCTCTGCCAGGGGAGGTTCAGGCTTGACATCAGGAAAAAATTTTTCATGGAAAGGGTCATTGGGCACTGGCAGAGGCTGCCCAGGGAGGTGGTTGAGTCACCTTCCCTGGAGGTGTTTAAGGGATGGGTGGATGAGGTGCTGAGGGGCATGGTTTAGGAACCCTTCTTCAGAGTTTGGGCACATTATAGAGGGCTGCAGCTTAGGCAGGTGCCTATTCAAAGTCAGAGCAAAGCAGTCTGCAGGTGATGGTGACTGTAGCTATGCTCTCTCATGAATTCTGATTTCCTTTATATAGCAGCCAGGAAAAAATGGACTTGGACATAGCAATTATGTGGAATTACTTCTGTGGAAGGAAGGAGTTAGCAAATTGGCTCCTCTTGGTTCCGATGACCACAACACACCTCTCCTAACCACTCGCCCAAGCCTGATATTGGCACTTGCTGCCCCTTCTGCTGAAGCAAAGCAAAGCAACACCACTGCATGCAAGACTGATCTGGCAGAGGACATGAATCTGAGACCATGAATGCAGTCTAGCATTTCAGACTTGTCATGCCCTTGGTTCTGGTCTCTGACCTGGCCATTTGTGTGTGCTGCCCAACAGTTGTGCCACCAGGAACGCAGAAAACCATCTAAACAGTGAGGAATGGATTGTTCTAGCATTTTTGAAAGTTCTGTTATTCGGAACTAAACAACAAAAGGATCAGAGTTTATATGCTCTTCACTTACGTTTTCTGACACAATGTTCTCCATGCCTATTTCTTCACCATAGTAAGTTATGGGAGTACCAGGGAGGGTTAAAAGCAGCATGTTTATAACATTGACATACTCCTTCCCAACCTGAGATGAAATCCGAGCAGCATTAGGTCTTCCAACCTGATGAAAACATCGTTCTGTTAAACATATATTATAAAATTCCATACATTTGTGAAATGGGGTAACTACTTTAACAAGGTAGTAGGGTTTTTTGTTTAACTACTTTAACAAGGTAGTAGGGTCTTTTGTTTGTTTGTTTTCTTTACCTTCCAGGCCTGTGAAGACAATTGTCTTTATCTCAGTGCTAGTACAAACTTCTGCCCCAAAAAACTTTAGCACACTGAAGCCCTGCCAGCAGCCCACAAGGTAGAAGTGAGGAGCGATGAGAAACAACTCCCCACAGCTACATTTTTCTCAGATTTCTGCCATTTTCTCTGCTGTGTGAAGGTGGCGCTTGTTTTGAAAAGATCTCTTGCACATCCTAAACATAATTCCTAGCAAAGAGCAGCAAGGTTTTAAGTTAACTGCCTGCAGTGTTCTTCCTGGCACTGGAAGGTTTCCAGAATCCATTGCATTGAGTCAGTTTAGGGCCAAGGTTAATTGTACCAATCCCACCCTCACTGGTAGTTTAAGCCAAAGCCCCATAATACCATGGAAAGACCAAGAGACACAATTGTAAATTCTCTGCTTTCATCCTTGCACAGGGGATTAACTGTTACTGAAGGGCAGGACAGCCAGCTGGTTGGCCAACGCCAACAACTGCAACTACAGCAGCTCAGTTTCTCCTTGATATCTACTATAGGCCAGCCATGGGCTCAGGCTGCTGCTGATCCCACTGCAATCAATGTGTGGGGAGGTGTCTATCACCATAAAGGGAACTATCATCTATAAGTTTCTATCACATATAGTACCAAGTCCTTCCTTTAAGAGTTGGTCTAGAACTCTTACCGCCCAGTTTGGCCATTTTCCTGCAGGCATGTTTTTCATCCATAAGTTGACAGCTTCAAAAATACTGTTGCCCGATAGATTTTTCATGTTAATTAGGTTCAAATTGAAGGGAAAATCTGCTTCTGGGACAAAACTTGTTCCATAATACATCATTGTTGTTTCAATGTCTTCATTTTCATCACCATCAGAACCCATAAATCTACAAAGAAGTACACAAATACCTTTTTGGCTCATTCTTCGTTTGTGCAGAGCAGAAAGAAGCTAGGAATGGTGTTGGACAGAACAGAAATCACACAGTACTAAGAACTATATTCATTTCCCTCATCATCATCAAAAAATCTTGATACAGAGAAACAATATTTCATAAAGCAGACAAGGAGAAATATTTCTTAGAAATTTCTGGAGGAAAGTCTAAAAGAGTCAACAAAAGGCTGTAAGTATCTAACTGACGTTTCTCTTTCTAAATCACACACTCCATTCTAGAAATTTCCATGCTTTCCTTCACAGAGGACCCAGAGGTCCTCCAAGTTGAACATAAGGTAGCAATGTGCACTTGCAACAGAGGGCTGATGGTATCCTGGGCTGCATTAGTAGGAGCATTGCCAGCAGCTAAAGGACATGATCCTTCTTCTCTACTCAGCCACACCTGGAGTGCTGTGTCCAGTTCTGGGCTGCCCAGTACAAGAGAGGCATGGACATACTGGAGAAAGTCCAGAAAAGTGCCACTAAGACCATTAAGGAATTGGAGCATCTCTCCTATCTGGAAAGGTTGAGATAGATGGGACTGTTTAGCCTGGGGAAGAAAAGGTTCAGGGGGATCTCATCAACGTATATAAATATCTGAAGGGAGGGCACAAAGAAGACAGAGCCAGGTTCTTTCCAGTGGTGGCAAGAGACAAGACCAAAGGCAATCGGCACTAACCAAAAACACAAGAGGTTCCTTCTGAACATCAGGAAATACTTTTTCACTGGGAGGATGACCAAGCACTGGCACAAGTTGCTCAGAGGGTCTGCAGAGTCTCCATCCTTGGAGATGTTCCAAAGCCCCCTGGACACAGTCCTGAGCAACCAGGTAGCCCTGCTGAGCAGAGGGGTCAGACCAGATGACTTCCAGAGGTCCATCCCAAACTCAACCATTCTGTGATGTTAACAATCTGTAGCCATGTGTCTGACTTGGGCTTTGCTATCAATACTACACATTAAATGATCCACAGGGCTGATTAATTACAGTCTCTCTGTGGTCTGAACAGTCACCTGTTCTGCTCTATTTTAGTACAGCCCGTAGATACAGTAGAACTACCAAGGGAAACTCACTTTGCTTGCGCATTGGGGAAGAGATACTGTAGCCTATGCACCACTATTTGTATTTGAAGAAGAAAACTTTTTATGGCATATTATGTTATTAAAACAATTGATTGCTGCAGAAGGGTGACAAATATTAGAAAAAAAATCACAAGCTGTAGTAATGATTACCTGTACCGGCCAGGTTCACTGCTGAACTGATTCATGGTTTGACGGAAGCTACGGATGATATCATGCATACCAACTTGTGTAGTCGTGTAGTCATGGTAGAGCTGGGAATAGGCCGTGATACTCCCCTTAAAGAAGAATGCAATATTTCCCATTAGTTCACCAATATTTTAGATTTCAGAACTCTCCAAATTCTTCCTGTCCTTTCCTGAGACAATGCACCAATCTAGATAAGTTTTAACTGAAATGAGTTTAGCATACCAAACAAACAGGGCAGAGCTGAACTGCACTTGGGTGGGGAACTCTAAAGATATGGTAGCACAGGGCTGATTATTTTGGATCTCATCCTTTGAGAGGGAGAGTCCACCCGCAGCACTAACCAACTGAGCCCATTTGCAGCAGCGAGCACAGTAGGTGCTGCAGCCGCGCACCAGGCTGCAAAGATGGACAATATTATTGTAGTAACTCACAAAGGCAATGATACTTGTGGAGCAGATCGGTTTTATGCAATCCCCAACTCAGCAGGCGAACAGCATCTTAGTGCTGGTACTGTCTGGGGAAGTCACCAAGCTCACTGCCTCAGCGAAAACAAAGAGCATAAATAACACCATGCATCCTTCTCAATCTCTCTTGCCACCTCCCACTGTGACATACTGCCAAGATGAGCGTTTGTGTTTTATTGTGATTCCTGCTAGCAACATAGAAGAAATACATGCTAGTGACTGCTACAGGATCCCAAGGGGGCAAGAGCTCCGAGTTTACCTTCTGTAGTGGGCTCCCCAGAGACAACCAATCAACTATTAAAATCCCAAGACTTTTTAGAATATGAATTGAAAAGCAAATAATTTTAAACAGAAAATTCAAAGCATCTGCGTAAGAACAGAAATACAAAGGGTATATGGACAATTCTGCTCCCACCCACAGTGCTTCTGCTTGTGGGTATCTCAGTCACCTACACCCTCAGCCCAGGGGCTTTGTTCTGGTATATGTTCCTCCTGCAGACAGCCCAGGAGCCACCTGCCTTCAAGGGACACGGCTGACTCAGTCTTCCTAAAGCCATAATTAAGACCCAAAAGAGTAAAAACATACACTATACAGATTAAAAATCAAGGACAGAGAAAAAATCAAGGACGAAATGCATATGTTACCGGATTCTGGGACTTGTTCACTTGAGGCTCATCTCGGAGATGTGTTGCTTCTAAAAGAAATTTAACAGCTCTGAAACTAAATCCGTCGATTCCTTTTTCAAGCCAGAATTTGATAATATTCTAGACAAAGGTACAAATTGAGAATTCCAAGTGAGCCCATCCCATTCAAACCACTTTACACGTAAAAAGAAAACTAAATCTGTTCCTAGGCATTAATACATAACAATTTATTTTTTGACTTGTACTTCAAATTTTATTAGAAGTTAAAATGAATCATGTCAATCTAAGGTCAAACAATGGTCTATATAAAACATATATTATTCCATCCAGCATAGAAGAGGACTGGTCTGTAATTAACTCCTGTAATTCATGAGACCAAAGCCAGGGCATGCCTCATTAAAAGCTGTTGCCAATCTCATCCATCAAAATGACTGGGTTTGTGCTAAGTGCTCTTGTTGGTGAAGACAACTAACCTGATCACTTTCTATGACAAGCTGACCCACTTACTGGATGAGGAAAAGACTGTGGACATAGTCTTCTTGCACTTCAGTAAAGCCTTTGACAGTTTCTCACAGCCTCTGACCTGGACAGGTATATTCTCTCCTGGATGGGAAACTGGTTGGATGGCCGGGCCCAAAGAGTTGCGGTAAATGGAGTTAACTCCAGCTGGAGGCTGGTCACTAGTGGTGTCCCCCAGGGCTCAGTGCTGGGCCCAGTCCTGTTCAATATCTTTATCAATGACCTGGATGAGGGAATTGAGTGCACCCTTAGCAAGTTTGCAGATGACACTAAGCTGGGAGGAAGCGAGGATCTGCTGGAGGGCGGGGAGGCTCTGCAGAGGGATCTGAACAGGCTGGACTGCTGGGCCGAGACCAATGGCACGAGGTTTAACAAGGCCAAATGCCGGGTCCTGCACTTGGGGCACAACAACCCTATGCTGTGCTACAGACTGGGGGAAGAGTGGCTAGAAAGCTGCCTGGAGGAGAAGGACCTGGGGGTGTTGGTTGACAGCCAACTGAACATGAGCCAGCAGTGTGCCCAGGTGGCCAAGAAGGCCAATGGCATCTTGGCTTGTATCAGAAATGGTGTGACCAGCAGGTCCAGGGAGGTGATTCTCCCTCTGTACTCGGCACTGGTGAGACCGCACCTTGAGTACTGTGTTCAGTTCTGAGCCCCTCACCACAAGAAGGATGTTGAGGCTCTGGAGTGTGTCCAGAGAAGAGCAACGAAGCTGGTGAGGGGGCTGGAGAACAAGTCTTACAAGGAGTGGCTGAGAGAGCTGGGGTTGTTTAGCCTGGAGAAGAGGAGGCTGAGGGGAGACCTTATTGCTTTCTACAACTACCTGAAAGGAGGTTATGGAAAGGAGTGGGCTGGCCTCTTCTTCCAAGTGACAGTGGACAGGACAAGGGGGAATGACCTCAAGCTCTGCCAGGGGAGGTTCAGACTTGACATCAGGAAAAAACGTTTCACAGAAGGGGTCATTGGGACTGGAATAGGCTGCCCAGGGAGGTGCTTGAGTCACCTTCCCTGGAGGTATTTAAAAGACAGGTAGACAGGTACTCAAGAACATGGTTTAGTGGCATATAGGAATGGTTGGACTCGATGATCTAGGAGTCTTTTCCAACCTAGTGATTCTATGATTCTAAGACCAGCCATGGGTGCACACAATTAGAACACCTTCATGCAAACATGAAAGAATATGTTGTTCTGCACAGACCATGCACCCCCAATTTTCTTTATAAACAATAAAGCTCTTAAAACATTTGTAATCTTTTATCTGACCGATGTGATTTTTTTTTTAAATTTATTTTCAGGCTTATTTGTTGATTTTGCAGAAACATGAAAAATTATTATCCAACTTCACTGCTATATTTCATTATCAAATTCAGAGGTTAGCCACTATTAGTAAAATTATATCCTACAATATTTCAGTAGTTATTATATAACTACAGTTTTAATTGCTCTAGCTTTAACAAACAACTCTAAAATTTGTTTAGAGTGGCTTCTGCAAACATTCTTTTAGACCAGCTTCATCTAAGTACAAAAACTTTTATTTTTTAAATGACAGCTATTGAAATGCCATTTTCATAGAATCATAGAATAGTTTGGGTTGGAAGGGACTTTGAAGATCATGTAGTTCCAAACCCCCTGCCATGGGCAGGGACACCTCCCACTAGATCAGGCTGCCCAAGGCCTCATCCAACCTGGCCTTGAGCACCTCCAGGGATGGGGCATCTGCAGCTTCCCTGGGCAACCTGTGTCAGTGCCTCACTACTCTCATAGCGAAGAAATTCCTCCTTATGTCTAGTCTAAATCTGCCCCTCTCCAGTTTATACACATTTATATCCATTTTCAAAGTGTATGAAGTACATTTGCCTCAATAGGCTGGTGTGGAACTAGTCCACAGCCAAGCTTTACAGATTTTGGTTTGGCAAAAAAGACTCCTCTTACTGAGTTGTACTTTCTTGTTAAGCCATTCTAAAAGCAGCAGCTCTCGCTATCGTGTCTGCCCAATACTAAATCCAATAGAAATAAATTCATGCTTACGCATGTGCTCATCAGAAAAACAACACCGGCTATCAGCAATGCAAATATCAAGCACTGACATGGCGTTCACTCAGACTGATCTACTTTTATTTATGCAAGCTGCAACACAATGGCTGCAAAGTTCCATTGCTTCCACAACACCCTTTGGCTAAACCAAAGACAAGCTTCTCTGGTAGGGTCCATTCACTTCTGGCTCAGTCCCACAGCCCTAACCTTCTGAAACAAGATTTTGAATTAAAATAATAGGCAAAGATTAACATGCTGGAGCAATTAATGATGTTCACATAACACTGATCTTTGGTAAATGCTGCAGGCCACACTTACTAGTTTTCATTTAATTTGATTATGCAGCAAATGCAGCATCTATTTGCTACTGGATCTTCACTGATGTATCAGGTACCATTCAGAAAAAAAAAAATTAGTCAGGACCATTGAAAACTATGCACAATACTAGGAGAAAAAGGTATGAATGGAAACAAGTAGCATTTAGGGAAGTACCAAGATGCAGAGAAGTTATTAGTAGACTTCTTCAAGGATCAGTCTCATTTCATGCTTTAGTTAATAAATACAACCAAAAGTCTTTTGTTTCTTCATGCACATGCAGTACCTGTGGTGAGGGGAGAGGCCCCAGAGGGACACTGAGACCACCACAGTAGAACTGGGTAGCTGTGAAGACTACCACCAAAGAAATGCACTGAAATTCAACACTACAAAGCAGCAAATATTTAAGAACTAAATCAAAACACTTGAGGTAGCTGTACTACCTGATAGGGTATAACCTAAAAGGGAAAAAAGCCCCCAAACCAGTAATTGTTGGACTCCCCATGTTCACGACCACTTCCACATATTTTCATGAATTCTACATTGTGATGCAGTCAGCATGAGGTTTCATCAAAGCACCGCCTTGCCTTGGTGAAGCACTCTCACAGTAACTGCTGTCCATCTGTGTCTCTCCCCTGTGAAGTCATCAGAGATGCAGACAGATCGAAACTCACTATCTCCCCCTTAGCCACAAGCTCAGGCATTCCTTGAAATTCAAATCAGCATTGTCTCACTTCCTGGAAAAGGCAAACCTCTCTCTGCTAAAACAAGGTGCCATCCCCACACTGGGGAAATTGGCTAATTAACAGCTCCTTGTATCAACAGAGATAAAAACTTCCTTACACTTGAGTGATTCAGCTCTGTTTCAGCACAGTCTTCAGAGCAAGAGCTGCTTGGCCTTCCACATCAATCCTTCCATTAATTGTTATCCTTGATAGAACATCCAGATGTGCTAAACGCATTCATCCTTGGCTCTCTATGAAGCCTAGAGCTGAAAGCCATTAACTGCTTCCAGAACGCGGTTGTGTTGGATTATTTGACTACTAGCACCAACTTCAAAGCAAAGAACAGAAATCTTGAGACACAAAGAGAGAAATCTTTATGCCACTGGACAAGATTCTGTTAATTTTGTTAACTTCTGTCCATCCACATTTGAGAAAACCCCAGGCTAGAAGTGCTGCGAAGAATAACCAGTGGCTAAACAATTCATTTCATCTAGCTTAACAAGAGCTGAAAGGGGATATTGTCAGAGCTGAAAACCAAATAAGCATAAACAAGGTGGAGAAAAACTATTTCAGCTGAAGGACAGGTTTGTTCACAGAGAGCTAAGTATGAACAGCTGGTGAACAAGGTGAGGCCGAGAAGTAGAGAGCTCCTGAGGCATTGAAGAAAAGAAATTCTAAGATAGCCTTTAGTGGGAAAGAAAGGGGAAAGGGAGCTCTTTCTGAACTGCAATAGCTTGGTCCAAAAACATATGAAGATCTTGCCAGGCACTTGTGAGAGCAAGGGACTTAAGCCAGCAAAAAAAGCCTTCTTAAAATCCAGAAGACTGCAATACCACCCACTTCCAGTACTTCTACTCAAGGATAACTGTATTTGGATTTTTTTATTCGCTTGTTTGCTTTTAAATTAGACTTGAAGCAGAGTAGCTCCCATGCTGGAAGCATTACAAGATAGAGCTTGCGTTTTGCTTATAAACTTCATGTTTGTCAAGACATCTTTTTGTTTCATTTGTTCACATACACTGCAATCCTTGAATTAATTCCAACTAGACTATAAATTGCATAGCACAAATAATCAGAGAATTTAAGTGTAGAAATAGCTGCTTTGCAGTTCATGCAGCAGCAGTGGGTAACATACTTACATGGATTTCTTGTTGGACAGCAAGGTTGCGAAAATTTAAGTCTGGCTGTTCTTTCCCAAACTGATGAAAATAACATTGCTTTCTCACATCGTCAAACTGCCAGCTGGAATTCCCAAAGACACTCACCTGGTTATATACAGGATGGGGGAAATAATCAACACTCAGTTTAACAAACGTTTACTCCTATGCATACTTTAAGATGTGGTGCATTACAAGCATATAATAATAAAGCACAAAATGCCTAATCAATTGATGAAATTTTTAGTAGATTTTGGTACTTATGTTTTACATTTCCTTCTCCTTGCTAGCTGCTCTCCCTTTAGTCATGCTTCACCACATTTATTTCTTGTTCAATGTTCTGTTTCATTCTTTTTTTTTGTTTTAAGTAGACCTTCACTGGAAATTATTCAGAATAGAAGGAAAAATATAGGTGGGAACATTTCTTTTGGAATTGTTTTTCCTGAAAAATAGTTTTATTTAACTTAGAGCTTTCTGCAATCAGGTATTACCCCTTTGAAGCACCAGCAACAGTAAGTGTGTGAAAAAGTTAACTTTATCATCTCTGTAATAAAAGATTACAAAAACTAAGGTAGCTCTTAAGACTAAGAGAAATTACATTAGCTGGTTACCAAATATTAATTCCAACCTGAGTTTTCAGAATATACAAGTTCCTAATGACACACTCATCAGTTCAAATTTCAAATAAATATATTTGAAAAGGGAGAAAAGCCAAGAACATAGTTTGTTTCCCTCCCCACCAACTATGATTCAGAGGAGCTGAGATGAAGTTAGAAAGCAGAGTTCCTAGACACCAAAGGGGGTGAGTGTGAACAACTCGTGCACAACTATCCTTTTTTTGTTTGTTTAATAAGTGAAGATGTAACACTGAGGGAAAGGAAAAGTAATTTTCTAAATTCTGTTTGAAGTTGCAGCCCCTCCACCCTGAGCTGGTTTAAATCTTAATCTGCACTAACTCATCTAGTAACATGTTTGTACCTCTCAACAGTCATTTATAACCCAGTGTACATTGGGAAAATCATGTTACAGCTGCTTTTACTATGTGCATCCAGCTTGGGATTTGCAGTGTCCCTTCCCATGTTTACCCAGTTGTTTGGAGGAGTGACTGAACCAGCAGCCTGCGCGCAGTCCTGCCAGATGTAGTAGTCTGTGTACTTCCCAGTCCGATTGCGGCTCAGCTGAAACCACTGGTGTTTGTCACTTGTGTGGTTTGGTATTAAATCCATTATCACCTTTAACCCTTACAAAAACAATAAAATCATTTAAAAAAAAAATTAAATCTTTTAAGACAAATCTCACATTTGTTTCCTAATGAAGTATCAGAAGCGTTATAGCTTCTTCCTTCCCAGAGGTCTGGCAAAAGAGAAGGGATCCTGCCAGCAGGGTTTAGGCTCAAGGAACTGGTGAGAACATTACATTTTGTGCCAACATATCCCCATTGGCTGGTAATACGGGAATGCACTATCACAAAGAAAAAGCCCCAGATTACTGATGCAATTAGTCTAACGAGTCTGCAAGAAGCTGACACACTTCTTCGCTGGTACCATTTCCCCCCTGCCCATTGCTGGGGACGGAAAGAAGGAGTAAGAAAAGCTCGAATAGATTTCTACTGTTACGAACCACTTCCACTAACTCTGCCTCCCATCTCCCAGGTGAGAAAGGCATTTCACCAGTGTAGCATCAGGGAACACATGTTCTTCCTCACCCTTCTTAAACACTAGGTGTTTTTTTAAATCCCCAATGGTTTGACTGGCAAACCATTTTCCATTCGGTTGAACAGCTGTAAGGGGAAAAAATGTGGTCTAAGGCATGATCGCACCAAACAAGGGAGCAACTGCAGGAAGGAAACATATGTCCCCTTCTCAACCCTATAACAGCCTTCTTGCTTTCTCCAGAAAGCAGCCATCAGTCTTAAAATTCAGCCAGAAATAACTGCATCTCAGCCTTGATGCTCCAGACTACTGATGCCCATGTCCATGTGCACCAGGGAGCATGGACAGTATGTCAGCCCGCCACCCGTGAACATCCTTGGAGAGCATCACAACTTGTAGAGGATGTACAGCAGCCTGACACTGCTGTTGTAGCTCCCCATGCCTTCAGTGCTGCTCCCAGCACTACCCAAGGCCAGGAAACTGCAGTCAGAGAGCTTGCATTGCCGTGAAGCTAACATGTATCCTAAACTGGCACCTCCACCTCCTTCTGCTCAACGCCACCATGGGGGCATTGCCAGATACACAAACAGAAAATCTCAAATCGTAACCTAGCACTACAAGGTACACCTGTACTATATGAGTGTCTTTTATTTAATGAGTCATTTTGCTTGGAGATGTTGCAGCTTACCTCTGTCATGTATGGCTGCAAGCAGATTCTCAAAATCCCTCATTGATCCAAACATGGGATCAATATCATAGAAATCTTCAGCTCCATATCCAAGGTCTTTTAAGGGGGACTTATAGAAAGAGGTGATCCAGATTGTTTTTACATTCAAATATGTGATATGATCCAGTTTTTCTTGGATACCTGTTTAAAAGAAAAGGGTGTCTTGTGTTCAGGAAAGACAAAATATTTCTATTGGAATACGTTTGCCGTGGGCTCTCAAAGACAGTACACAGGTCCCTGTGGTACACAAACATTCCCTGTTTTCACCGATCTCAGGCAGCAACAAGGCAATCCTGACATGTCTTCAGGGATAGCATGAGATCACAGAATGGAAACCACTTGAAGCCACTTTTATAAGGAAGATAAAGCAAGAATTGAAAAAACTCAGATCAAGGAAAATTTCTACTTTATATTATAGAAATATTTACATTTCATTTGATATATTTAATGTTCACATCTGAAAACAAACTCTTATATTTCGTTAAATTCAGCAACAGCATTGCTTTCCCATTTCAAGAAACACCAATGAATTAATCCTCAGATCACCCAAAGGGAAGTATAATTTTGATGCAAAGATCCCAAGTTTTCCCTGTCATTAGGAAAAGTCTCTTGCTTTTTTTTTTTCTGCTGTTTGTTTTGGGTTTTTTTTTTTTATTACTAGGACCCCCTACTCCAGTCTCCACTAGTTGTTTTGAGGTTTTTTTTTTGGATTTGGTTTGATATTGTTGGGTTTTTTTTTAACCCCAAATCTCTTCCATCTTCTTGACACGTTACTACTGGCACATAACTACAGAAAGTTTCTTCTCTTCTTTTGCTGGTAGAGTATATTATAGCTACAGCTTCTTGTTTAGAAGTTTATTGTCCATTGTAGTGTTGAGCCTTCCCCTTCTGAAACAGTCTCAGCTGAGCTAGTAGTAAGCAGCGTTGCCTCTTAGCATCGAGTACCTCTTCTTAATGCATTCATAAGAGCTCAAAAACACCCAGACCATGAACAAAACATAACATATTTCTCTCCTCTTTCTCTGTTTTATTTCTCTCGTTTTTCCTTTTATTTCTCCCTCTTTTCCCACGTTGGTTGCAGCCAACCTAACATGACGAAGTGCTCAGCGCCATCCAAGCTCCCAATCGAGCTCAGTTTTGTGGGGATATTTTACTCTGATAGCAGTCGTGCTGCTATAACCTCTCAGCCCCACCTTTAAACACTCATTCTAACTCCAGGCTTAGATCTGGCAACTTGAGCAAGCAACCTCTAGATCTATTAATGGCAATGTGAGTTGCCATTAATGATTAGTCAGACAACTATTCTTTCCTTCTCCATTAGGGTGGCCTTTGCTATTGGATTGTATGCTGGGTTTTTTTATATATACACACACATATATATATATACACACACACAGACAACTGCTACACAGCTTTGCACGTACCAAGAATAAAAATTCACCCACCTTTCAGATCTCCGTTGCCATCCATGTTGCTGTCCTTGAAGGAACGAGGATAGATCTGATAAATAGGACTAGCCTGCCACCAGTCAAGGCACTTTGGAGAGAGAGCAATAATCGTAATCGTAGCGCACACAAGCACAGCAGCAGCGGCAATTATGAGCCAGAAGAGAATCTCCCTGGTGACTCTGTACCGGGCTTGGCTGGAGAACTTCAGCAAGACTTCTTTCGGCATTCCGGCATAGGGCTTCAACACCAGCTCCTCCGTAGCTGCTGGGTCCACATCAACAGTGCACGTTTTGGGCATTTCCTCTTGGTTACTGGTGTCGATCTCCTTATCATCAAAAGCCTCATTTTGAACAAATCCATTGTTCTCCACACCTCCCTTCTCACTCAGCTCCATATGTAAGCTCTTCGCTTCCTCCTCAACCATTTTACTTCAAGTAAAATCTTGTCATTGAAACTCTGGCCACAGCAAGGAACCGTGCCAATATACCTTTGTTCAGTGAAATGAGAAGCAGAGTAATTAGCATCTGGGTTTATAATCAATCCCGGCGAACTGGTCGAAGTTCAAAAAGAGACAGAAAGGACAAAGTGCTCCCTAATAGGCATCTTCATCAAGATAACAAAATGCTACAAGAAAGCACAGAGTCTTCCAGGGAGGCAAGCTTATCGCTCCTACCAAGTGAGCAGAGTTACATTCACTGCTGCTCTCTCCAGTGCACCAAACTTCTCTTCCTTTTGACAGCAGGGGAAAATGTGGGGGTTTTTTAACAGTAAAACTTGTAGTAAATGTGCAGCTTTCCAGACAGGTCATGGTCTCCTCTGCCTAAAGCAGTCTGAGCAGTACCGAGTAATTTAACTAGGGACAGCAAGAATGAGGTGTTAACAGCTTGTGGCCCAAAAGCAACAAGATTAACTGAAATGAAAAGATACAAAGGCTGTTGTGCTTCCTTTCTCACAGCTCAGGAAAACAAAACCCCCCAAACTAACCCAACCCAGCTAACTGGTAAGCAGTTAACAAAGATAAGGTGCATACCAATCCTGCAATTCATGGCATGTGGCAGGTTGCTACACCCAGGGCTGTCCCTGGGTCAGGACAAGATAGCTCTGCACAGCCACAAACAACACTCAAAGAAAAACCCACTGTCCACTATTAAAATTCCTTCTATTTTACAAAAAAGGAAAAAAAAGTTTTAAAGAAAGCAATGTTTACCCTTCTCCCTCTTTCTCCACTTTCTTCTCCTCTAGCCAGGAAAAAGCATTGCCCAAAGTCTGCAGAAGAATGCACACATTTACAGATCTGCGCATTCTAAGCCCCAGCAGCCCTGAAGTCAGCAACCTCACATCCCCCAAGACAGCCCCTCCAGCCAGTGCCCTCTGCCCAGGCACACCGAAGCAAACACAAAGTAATATACATTTGCCAAGGAACTGCCTTATCCCATGTAAAAGCAAACACCTGCCTGCAACCAGAGTCAGGGAAACTTCCATGGGCAACTACAGTGGACGAAAAGTTGGGTTTGGCCTCAAAAAAACTATTGTTTGCCCAAAAGCAGGAAAATACTATATAAATTAATGACTAGAAAAAAATCCAGCACGCAGTTTGTAAATGGTTAAATAATGTGTTGTAAACTTCTTCAGTAGCTGAACTAAGAAGTCTCTTTCTCTCACAGTTCCAATCCTTTCATTCCCCTTCCTCACAGCAGTGTCTGGCAGCACCCTCAGCCTGTGCAAAGTGAGGCAGTTGCTGGAGCATTTGAAGTGACGGCAGGAGTTTCCGTGCCCGTAATTCAGTACAGCTGGGAAATTCAGAAGCGGGAAAACATTTGCAACAATCTCCCGTCTACTGACTCTACAGTCTTAATATCATCATATCACTGAGTTGTAAAACTTTCCAGGGAGCCGCGCTACACTTGGGGCGTAAGGTTGTACTCAGTATCTGGTTTGAACGAGTCGGTCTTCATTTCCCGTATGCTTCATTAATCATTTCTATAACTCCAAAAGCTTCCCCACCCCATATTTCCATTGTTTTATTCCAATTGTTTTATTTCAATGATACCATTTCAGATTAAAATAGGAAATGTGTAAATACAGAAAAATTTTAGATTGCATCATGTACACCTCAAGATCTTCGTACTCCCCGCCTTGTATTTTCCCTAAACTCAAAGTTTAAGTATTTCCATGGCTTTCTGCACTACCCAAGAGCTCTTCTGAAAACCTAAACATGGCAGAAAGCAAAGTGAGTTTGAGGCAAGAGCAAAGGACAACTGAAATGCAGCTGCCTGCTGTGTATGTGCGGGTCAGCTGAGCCATCGGGGCTCAAGATGGTGGGGAGCACAGAGACAGCTCAGTGCTGGGGTTGGGAAAGTTCCAGCACCCTGAATTCGGGGTTGCTGGGTTTTGTTTGTCTGAATTTTTTCGGTTGGTTGTTTTGCACTTTTTGGGTTTTGTGGTTTGTTTTGTTGGTTTGTTGGGCTTTTTTTCGTAGACCATAAGCATGTTTCTAAGATACAGGGTTGCCACAATACAGAATCAGAGTTGAGAATACAGATTTTTATATATATATATATAGGTGTATATAAATATATATATAAAATATATATTCTGTGCCTTTGTTTTTATGCTTATGTACACACCCATACACCCCAGCAATGTCTCCAACCTTCCCAAAAATCTCATCACTCACCACAAGAACAAAGAAAGATCTCCTAGATCACAGATGTTGTGTAAAACCAGCTCCTGCAAGGTAAGGCTTGGACCCTGCAGCAATATTGAGAGAGGCAAGTAGTATGTAAAAAAAAAAACAAGATGAAGTAGGACATTCACTGAAAAACGTCAATTAGGAGTAACACTGACAAGCAAATTGTACAGTGGTTATACAGGAAACAGGGTTGCTTTGTTTTGCCTGTTTATTTTTGAAATGCATTCCCAGACACAGCATTGCATCCAACATAGCCAACCACAGAATCATATAATCACTAGGCTGGAAAAGACCTCTTAGATTATCAAGTCTAACCAGTCCTATCAGCATCCTGCTCATTCCCAGTCTTTCCTACCAGGCTAACAGGAACCAGGAATGACTCCCTTGTATTTGAAGAAAATACAAAGGATGTATTCATCTAGAAGACAACTGCATAACAAGACAGCAAATCATTAACATTTTATCAGATTTTAGTGCTTCTTTTTCCTTTCTAACATAAAGTCTGACACATGAACCCGCAGAGCCAAGGCCAGCCAAGCTGAAAGTTTGCTTGGTACCACGTCAGGACTGTCACACAGAACTTGACAAAAGTCATGGTCAGCATCTCTTTTGAAGAAGGCAGAGTTTGAGGGTCCTTGTATTTATCACTTTGCAGCATGGGCATACAACAAGAGAAGGTGGGTGTCAGAGCATTTACATACTCCAGATGCGTATCAGCACTTCAGCAAGGTCCAGAAAGCATCTTTGGCACATCACTGGGACACAGACAGGTAACTTATCACAATAGCTGCTCTATGAGCAATACCATATGACCACTCAAGATGCAGTTTTGTGTATAATTCACCAGCATCTAATTGCTAATTTAATCAGCTCTTATTCCTTACTGCTAGTTTCTGCCTTGGATTGCCGTAAGCCTTGTGCCAGCATGAAATCTGCAGAGCATGAGGGACCTAACCCCACTTCATTCAAGTACTACATTGCTACGACCCAAACCCTGTTGAAATCTTGGTTCCAAGAACATATTCCAGCACCCACCCCCTTTTCTTCAAGCCAGTAAGCTTCATGAGGTTTAATGCCTGCATGGGCATGAGTGCTTGATCTTAAGATACAGGGATGTTACCCTTCGTGTTCATACTTCTTACTTCATACAACTGCTAAAGACTAATTCAGTATTTTGGTAGCCAGAAGCTGCCACTGCTCTCTGTACACACAGTCGGGAAACCATCACTTTCTCATTAATGGTTGGACTCGATGATCCAGTGGGTCCTTTCCAACCTAGTGATTCTACAATTCTATGATTATTAGAACATCTTCCAGGAGTGCAACAGCCAAGGCCTGCTCTGTGAACCTTGCCACATGGGAACAGTGTCTTGAAAAGAGCTGCTCTTGTCCTAATGTAATCCCTAAGTAACATTAAAGGCTTATTTGTACCTTAAGTAGGACAGATCGTGTCTAAATTGCCAAGAGTCTGGCTGAAAAGCGGAGGATTATGCTGCTGTGGCAGATAAACACCGCGTGCACAAAACAAAGACTGTGTACAGATGAGCCCATGCACCTCAGCCTTCCTCTTGTGGCTACAGGTCATGCAAAGATGCAGGGACACACTCAATTATTTTAAGGTTAACATAGAATATAAACTATCCTGGAAACAACCAGGTCACTGTCTTGGCGAACATATGGTTTTTACATCCAGACTGACTGTGCTTAGAGCCAGACTTCAGTCGTATTTCAGATCAACTCCATGTTTCTATGTAAGAAGAGCTGCTGCACAAGCAGGTACCAGTGGAGCACAGGTATGCTTTGTCTGGACATCTGGACCTTGAGTACTAAAAATTCTTCTATAAACCTGGAGGGAAAAGTACAGCCAAGAAGCTTAAAATAGAATCTCGACAATCAGCTACCACAGACCGTGGAGAACAAGCCCAAGAATCTGGTACCTCCTCCTATATGTTTTTCCTCATAGACTAAAAATAAAACCACACAGATATTTTGTTTTTCTTACAGACCTAATTTCTTTTTTCTCATCCTGAGGAGCTGCTCATCTTAAAATTATTTGATAAGGGAAGCTGCTAACTTCATCTTAAGAGAGGCAGATCACCAGTTCCCACTGAGCTTTAACTTTTTCCCTTTAAAATATGTTTCATGTATGCAGGCATTATACTTCTGGCTTGCTCTCAAGCAATTCTGAAATGATTCTTTCCTGAGCAATTTCATAGTTTAGCGGGAGTAACTATCCAATGCAACTGTGTTAGCAGAAACCACTGAAAACCATTAAACAGTAAAGGAAACACTTCATATTCTGTGCCAGTTGTTCTGTTTACCTCAGGGTTAGATAGAAAAACAAAATCAGCCAATATGTGGGCAGTAATAGCTGCTATCTCCTCACAGATTGCCATGGTTATTTCTATAAAATGGAGGGATTAATTTCCACAAGTATTTCTTATATATAATTATTTAGATGCATGGGCTGACTAAGTAGTCTGCTCTTTGACGCTATACAAATGCCAAGTAGCTTTCCAGTTACTTGGTACCATTCGATACCATACAGATCACAAACAATACAGAGGGGTGATTAAGCACCCTAACGAGCTAAGTGTAGGAAGATGTTTATTGTTGAAAAGTTCTCTTGCTTAATGCTTTTTCATTAAATGGTTTGTTACCAATGGAACTGGTCTAACATAATGGACTGTACCTCTAAATACGAACTCATTATTTACAGAGTCAGGGCCATGTAAAGAGACAAACACTATGGTTGTCAGTTTTTCCTCAATGCCTCCCACGAGACTGATGGATAATAAGACCTTTAAAGCTACATTTCATTCAGCACTCCTCCCTTGACACAGAGGGCAGATGTCAAATGAAAGGCGCTATCAAGGAATGAGTTTCCTGATGCTGTATTTTTCACCCTGGGCATCTCGGACCATGCATGAAGTTTTTGCCATCAGCCTGAAGTTCTAGAGGGTGGCAAAATGTAATCACATGGGGAGCTGAGAAATGGTTTGGTGGGTTTTTTTTTGGGGGGGGTTTATTTTATTTTTAAAATGCTCTTAGGCCACTAATGGACTATGCAATTAAAGGTTAATGGCATTATAAACACTGTGATTACCTACTGCTTCGTTCACGTGATGTCTCAGGGGAAGGAGGCACCTCGACCCTGCCCCTCATGGGTGATCAGCATGGCTGGCTTCTCCCACTATTCTTAATAAAAACAATTATCCTCTAACACCTGCTGTTAGCATAGCTGCAGGAATAGTAGAATGCAGAGGTGACTCCTCCCCAATGCCCTGGCCTACAGAGGGTCAAATGCTCTATTGTCATGCTGGGAGACCTTATAGTGACCTTCCAGTACCTGAAGGGGCCTACAAGAGGGCTGGGGAGGGATATTTTACAAGGGCATGTAGTGATAGGACTAAGAGGAATGGCTATAAATTGGAGAGGGGCAGATATAAACTCGTCATAAGGAGGAATTTCTTCATGAAGAGAGTGATGAGGCACTGGCACAGGTTGCCCAGGGAAGCTGTGGCTGCCCCATCCCTGGAGATGTTTAAAGCCAGGTTGGATGGGGCCTTCGGCAGTCTGATCCAGTGGGAGGTGTTCCCTGCCCATGGCAGCGGGGGTAGAGCTAGATGAACTTTAAGGTCCCTTCCAACCCAAACTATTCTATGATTCTATGCATCCACAGAAAAATGTACTTTAAACTCCAGGTCTGCTGCGTCTCCAGGAGGCACACACATAACTGCACCCTTCTCAGTTTATGCTCTTATTATTCTTCCCTTTACAGCATTCATCCATCACACTTTCTGTCCTAGAGGATGAAAATTCCCAGAGAATACTCTAGACTAGTCCTTAAAACTTTTGCCAGTGTGAGAACCCAGACCTCGATTTTACCCATGCACAAGCAGGAGATGCTCAGCATAGTATTAAACCCTGAAAGACTGTTGCTGAAGTTTTTGATGGCCATAAACTCAAGAGTGGGCACTACTGAAAGATCTCTGAAATGGGAAATTCATGGTACAGACAGCACAGCTAAGCAGCCCAAAAGGAAGCCAAGCAGAAGCTCAAAAGTAAAATGGCATTGCACTGCATCACCACCACATCCATCCTTTGGGTAACCAAACGACAGTAGCCCATAGCAAGCTACATCAATCCTTGCTACAACTTATCTGAGATATCAACTATTTAGGTTCACTGAAGAGCAACAGAGGAGCAAGTTTTGGTCTGTTGAGCACTTCCTCATGTGGAAGAATGAAAGGATTTTCAGGGAGAAGATGTCAGGCAAGGAGTACTGTGTTCTGCCCCTGACTCTAAAGGCTGACGCTACATGTTCACTATTGCCATACTACACAAACTTTTCACAGAGCCTCAGTTTTGCCATCTGCAGGAATTACACACAGAATCACACAGTTACATACAGCACTACACTCTGCCTCACTAGAGCTTAGAAAAAGGAGTTTAATCCTTTTTTTGTCTCTACCAGTGCACCTATACAGGCTTGCTGCAATTAATTTGCTTCTTCCCCCCACGTATACCAAATTGGTGGCAGGCATTTCATTATCAAACCTACTCAGGTTGTGCTCCCTTCAAATAATTCCCAGCTGAAAGAGCTCAGTTTAGATCAGAAATCTCCAGTTTATGTACAGAAAGGTTTACCCTGTCATACTGAACTGCGTCCCAAGGCTTTTACAATGGCTGTTTCTGACCAACAGTTCATTGACTCCACATCAGACCATAACAGTCCAGCAACAGGAACATGACAGTGTTTGTAAAACCAATGTGAACATTGGGCGTGAAAACAAAGAAGTAAAAGTACACATATTAGTAAAACAAACAAGGAAAATAACTTTTCTCCAACTGAGCTGGACTGACCTAGTATGCTGTGCAGCAAGAGCTGGCATATGCAAGGTTCTATATTCAAGGAAGTTGCTCTCTGGTCAGTACAAACCAGACCTCAGCATCGAAGAAACATTTCACAACTACACAAAGCCATTTCCAAAGATCTTAAGAATTTAACCTTAAATTCCACATTAACCTGAAAATCACAGAATGGTTTGGGTCAGAAGGGACCTTAAAGATCATCCAGTTCCTACCTCCCTGCCATAGGCAGGGACACCTTCCACTAGGTCAGGTTGCTCCCAGCTTCATCCAACCTGGTCTTGAACACCTCCAGGGATGGGGCATCCACGACTTCTCTGGGCATATATAAAAAAATACAAAGACTAAAATTGAAAACAATCCTTACTTTCCATAAGTTAGAAGAATTGCTAAACCGCCCCCCCAAGTTTTATGTATTACCTTCTAAACAAATTGCCCTACAAACCTCTCCACGGTCCCTTCTTCAGCCACGTAGCACAACTTCCTTTCAGTTCTTACACAGGCAGGGCATGCTGCTTTCCTTTTACACAGGACCACAGCACATTCACATCGTGCTCAGAGCCTCACTCTCTTCCTTCTTGCTCCCACACATCAGACATCAATCCCAGTTCCTGTACTATCTCACAGCTGCTCTACGTCTACCTTCTATGCACGTATACAGCACCTCTCAAATTGCACATTTACGATATACAAGTCCAAAACCAAAAGGAATACAAGAAGCACACTTTCCATCACCACCAGAAAAACACTGTCAATGCACTCAGTACATAAGCAAGCAGTGCTCACAGGCTAAGAAGGTTGACCAACTGCTGTCTGAAAAGCACTGCTGCCCAAAATATGAATATATTACCCAGTGAGCAATAAACCAATAACTACATCACTGAGAGAGACATTTTCTCAGGTTTGTGCAAATCCCGGGTGCTTGCGGGTTTTCTTCAAATCAAAGCAAGGGGTTTGTTGCCTTCATTTATACACAAACTTACATTATTCATCATACATTTAATGACAAATTTACATGTAATTATAATAAATGCCAAATTCATTCCTTGCATCTTCTGGGCATGCTCCAAGGGCATCTTTAGAGATACCTGGTGGTCATCACCCCAAACATTACCTGCCAAGTTCACTAATTGGTCAACTCCTCCTAATTATCTCTAAATGGTTGGCTTGGAATTTCTTAATTTAATTAAGTTCCCAGCTTGCCATTCAAAAATCATTTCAGTATCATTTAATGATACAGCTGAACAAACTTTAGTTCCATACCACAAAAATTACAAAAGATAATCATTAAACTGGGACTCATATTGTGTAAGTCTCCCATCTGTCTAATGATCCTAAGATATTTTTAAGATATTAAAAATACCACAGGCTTTTACCAACAGAACAGCACTAGACAGCAGCGCACACACACACAAAAAATTTCCAAGAGGCTTCTCCTATGCTATCCATATCTTCTAGGGTTTTATTGCTGTTAAAAACTGTTCAGTTCATTTAAGGAAATTCTTGCAATGTAGAGACAGTCACTAGCCATATTTAATTTTCTTTATTAAGTTCTTCAGGGTTAATTTTTGGGCTTATTTTTCTTAATTATACCATTTCTACATATGTACTAAACATACGCAGAATTTGCTATGCTTTGCATGGGAGGATTATTTTGTAGAGAAGAAACGGCATAAGAAGGAATAAAACTCAGTGCAGATTCCCATTTGCACAGATAAGAATCCAATTCTTCCCACATCTGTCTTCCTTTACAAACAGCACACTTCCCACTAAATGACTCAGCCCACACCAGACAACTCAGCCATCCTGTCTCTCTATATAAAGCTAATTATAGTGCAAGACACACCACTGGATGGGATTCCACTTCAGCAAGGCAAAACTGATTCCAGTGTTGTAATGCCAGAACTGTAATCCTCTATAGCTTTCCAACACCATTACAGATACTACTGCCACAGGAAGGAAAAGAACACCAAAATACTGGACTTCCTTACTTTTAAGGTATTTCTCCTCTCACTGCTTTTGAAAAGGAGGAGTAAGGCACCAGTCCTGATTAACAGGTGGGGAATAGAAGCCCAGAAGCCAGAATCATTCATGGAAATGTTCCTAAGTTTCAGTTTAAAAACTGATTGCATTTTCCCTGGACAATTGTACTTACTTAGCTCAAGCCGTATTGACTACCTCCCAACCCCTACTTTTTAATTTGGAACTGTCTCAAGAATTTTTCACTTAACATTTCCTATAGCAAAGTTCCTGTGAGATGAGTCTGCCTCTTCCTATGCTGGCTTAAAGGGACTTCTGAAACAAATAAACAAATGTAGTCAAAGTAGGTTTTGTCAAGGGCAGGCTCTGGTGTTTGGCTTTTGTGCGTGTGTGGTTTTAAATTATTGTTAGTGCCAGTTTTCCTACAGTGAAAGGAATTTCAGTTAGGTCTTCACCACGGTATATAGCATTTAGGATTATGAACTGTACTATAAGCCATTCCCTTGAAGTGAAACTAAGAAGCTTTTATCTGACAACAGAGCAGTAACATTATATGCCATGTGAATGCATAAGCACTCCTACCAGTTTGTACAGTTATTTCAGAATCACGTGGCATTCAAGGATCCAGTTACCAGGATGAAAGCAGTTTAGCGAAAGGTGAAAATAGCATCACTTGCAGCGAATACCAGGGGTTTCCATTTTGAACTTAATGAATCTACTGAATTGTGTGGGCTCTTCAGGTGTCGTATCTCACATTATGCATCGGCATAAAATGTTTTCAGGCCCCTACCTCATCTATACTAGTGCACCAAAAAAACCCCATAATCCTACATTCATCCAGTTTTCATATAGTGCATTTAAATTCCCTGCACCCCTCTCACTCAAATAGTAGAGTGACAACTACTACACATACTCATTCTGTGCCCCAGGCCTGAGGAAAATTAAAGCAAACATCTTTCATCATATAGAATCACAGAAACATTTAAGTTAGAAAAGATCTTTAGGATCATCAATGCATTCTCCCATAGTTAACATGGTTTTAGTTCTGCGATGCACTGTAGTTCTTACTACCAATACAATAAGACTCTAACACACTCTGAACAAAACTAGTTTGCATTTCAAAGATAGATCTTCCAAATATTTCAGCTGAATGTAAAGACATACAACATCTTTAAGTCAGTGATAATACAATACCTGTTTTGTACATTTTTTCCTCCTTTTCCTTAGTTTAATCCCAAACCTTTTACTTAATGCAGTTCAGAGCTACTAAGAGGCTACTAAGACCAAATCAGAAGTTCCATTTATGACATATAGTTTTTGTTTTCTTTTCATTCAGTTCATAGAAGCAGCACGCGAAATCCAATAACTGCATACAAAAAAGGTTGCGGCAAATACTCACAGGCTTGGATCTCTGCATTTTTCCCCTCTAGTAAGTTGAGTGGGAAATTACATGCAGCAATTGTAATCCCTGAAGCAACAGGATGGAACTTGCTAAATGTTTTTAAGGTAAGGATGAGTAGGAAAAAAGAGATGAATGCAAAGTGTATTTCACCATTTTAAAATTTGTCACCCAGTACAATGAAAAAATGGTGTCATAGAATAGTTTGGGTTGGAAGCAACCTTAAAGATCATCAAGTTCCAACTCCCCTGCCATGGGCAGGGACACCTCCCACCAGACCAGGCTGCCCAAGGCCCCATCCAACCTGGCCTTGAACACCTCCAGGGATCCGGCAGCCACAGCTTCCCTGGGCAACCTGTGCCAGTGCCTCACCACTCTCATCATGAAGAGATTCCTCCTTATGTCTAATATAAATCTGCCCCTCTCCAGTTTATACCCATTCCCCCTCGTCCTATCCCTACAAGCCTTTGTAAACAGTCCCTCCCCAGCTTTCCTGTAGCACCTTTAGGTACTGGAAGGTCGCTATAAGGTCTCCTCGGAGCCTTCTCTTCTCGAGGCTGAAGAGCCGCAGCTCTCGGAGCCTGTCCTCATATGGGAGGTGCTCCAGACCTCCACTCATCTTTGTAGCCCTCTCCTGGATGTGCTACCAACAGCTCCATATCCTTCTCATAAAAAAAGGTGTCCATGACTAAAAGTAGAGACTGAGTTGTGGATATAAAGCACTGCACTTCTAATCACCTTGCATACTGTTTGCATTAGCAGAGTATTTCCTGTAACTATAGCCTACCACCTTAAATGCAGATTTAGGAGAGCTGGAAGAAATATTGGTTTGATTTCACCCATTCTCTGCTCCCAAAACTGATTAAAACACTAGAACAAACACATCTGCTTTACATACCCAGGCCAAAATCCTTATTGCACTGTTAAAACTTAGATGTGTTTATAAACTGAAGACGACCACTGGATAAAGGATTAAATATATATATATATATATATATATCTATCTATCTCAGAGTGCGTTTCTCCTAGAAACAACAAATTAAACACTGTAGATTATTAGTTGAAGATTAAGCAGACATCCATCTACTTGTATGCGAGTAACGTGCCAAAACAGAAAAAATATTCATAGAATGAACTCGATATCGACAGCATTAAGAAGTTTTCTTACAAAAATCATGGAAGATATATTTATACAATTAGACTTTTAACATGTATGCCATTTACTTCGAAGTTTCCAACTAACTTCTAAATGTAGGATATTTACCAAAGTACATATTCATATCCCAAAAAATGTAGCTACATCAGTGCAGAGAGCTGCCAGAAAGGTATTTTCACCACAGCTTCTCTTTCAGCACATTTTTTTAAAAGACAATGCATATTTCTCTAGGATAAATCAATATTATTCCAAAGAATATAACATATTCAGCTGGTTTTGGATACCCTTTTTAAGTTCTGGACACTGACTCCTGAAAGTTGTGTTTTACCTCACAAGTCATAGAATTTTCATTCTATGAATTTCTGTCCAATTTTTTTTGCTTAACCTTTAAAGCTCTTTCAAAGTGATAAAAGCAAATCCCATTTAGTCATTTTCTGATATAACTTTGCATAGAAGTTCTCTGAAAAAAATACCTGTTTGAAATCATCCCATAGCTACCCAATAGAATCCAGAGGCCACCTGACAAAGGCCAGAAAAATCAGTATTTCTGTATTTATAGATCAGATGAACTTCCAAAGCTGTCATGAGGGGACTTAAAAACTGGATTGCTTCCAGCTTTTTAAAGGTCAAAGGCAGGGTCCTTACAACATCAAACGCTACAACAACATATACTCAGCTTCCCCACAACTCACCTTAAAGTCCAAAAGACTGAGAAAGCGAAAAACAGGGTAACAAGCTTTTCCAAAACAGACTTAACATAACAGGCAAGGAAAATTGATTTCCAACAATGCTGTTTCAGTTAGTTGCCACAAGCATTCAGAATACATCTTCTTACTACAGTGTTTTTCTTCCTTCACTAGGAATGGCAACTGCTTTCACAGATGGAGGATGTGGGTTTTTTTCTCCTACGGAAGCCTATTCCCATGACTTGAATCCTTATTGTTATTGGTCTTTGGTAATTTTTAAAAGCTGTTGCTGATGCAATCATAGGTTGATGTTAACTCACAGCTGCCAGCCCCAGTAACAGCACAGCAGAGATTCTTCTATTCGAAATTCCTAGTCAAGCTGCATATAGACAGAAGCTGGAAGTACTCATCATTGGAGAAAGTAGTTCTCAATAATCCAAATTGGTATTTAAACCCAGGCATCACAGCAAAGGAGAGCTTTGATAATAAGGAGAGGTTTTTGAAGACGGAAAAATAAGGTATTTGGGGGAATATGACCTTTCAGATGTAAAAAGAGCAAAGCACAGCAGCACTGATAAAACATGTAACAAAGTGAATGATGGAAACAAGAGATGACCTCAAGCAGGGAGCTAAACATATAAAGGAGCTGTAGTCACACTAAAACACAAAAGCTGCTTGTCTTTTGATCAACAGAGAAGCAGGTAGGTGGGAATCTAAAATGGTACAGCATAGCTAAGTCAGATCTGTACAGCAATACTTTAAATAAACACAAGCAGGATGAGATCAGATTGGCACATTGAGAGAAAGGGGTTACAAAGACATAAGACCTCAGGCGGAGTTTCAACTGCATAAACTGCATATTTACCTGGATTATACTGCAAATACTGGGTACTTTCATGTGGTTTAGTTGGATTGCCTTAATCTCTGGGAGCATCTCATGCAGTTGCTCACCTGTACTGGCAGAGCTACCTCTATCCGATCTTTTGAAATTGCTTTAAAGCTAAAAAACCCCCAACTATAAAGAGCTAAAAGCAACCTGCCTTTGGCAGACAATCCTTAAATCTAAAAATCTGCTTTTTAGCCCAACAAAGCCAAAGTAGTTGGTAGATTAAAAACTGTTTGGCACTGTGGCTTTTTTTTCTTCTCCACAACAGACCCAATGACTAACATAAGGCAGCATTGTTTTACTTTTATCTTCCAGAAGTAAAAATTGCATGATAAAACTTGGTTCAATGCCGTAACTAATCTCGAGCTCCTATTGACTTTTATTTCCACTATGAACCCTTTAAGTGCCAAAGAAAAACAACTGTTTCTCTGGGGCTAATTTTACTTTTTGTTTAAGATTTAAGCCATGGCTAACAGCATAAGAAAGCTCGCAGTTGAAATGACTGACCTAATTCCACTTTATACATGATACCAAGAAGCTATCTAGCCACTAATAGCTGTGATGCGTTAAAAGAATAGGAGAAGTTGTGGTGCAAGAGAATCTAAGGAACCTAAAGCTGCACGAGTCCATGGGACCTGATGAGATGCATATATGAGTCCTGAGGGAATTGGCAGATGAAGTTGCTAAGCCACTATTCATCATATTTTGGAACTTGTGGCAATCCAGTGAAGTTCCCACTGACTGGAAAAGGGGAAACATAACCCTCAGTTTTAAAAAAGAAAGAAGGAAGATCCAAAGAACTACAGGTCAGTCAGCTTCACCTCTGTGGCCAGTAAAGATCATGAAGAAGATCCTCCTGGAAACTGCTGAGGCACACGGAAGATAAGGAGGTGATTGGTGGTAGCCAATATGACTTCAGCAAGGGCAAATTATGCCTGACGAATTTGGTGGCCTTCCACAAGGGGGCTTCAGTACTCATAGATAAGGGAAGGGGAACTAATATCATCTACCTGGACTTGTGCAAAGCATTCAACACTGTTGCACAATATTCTTGTTTCTACATTGGAGAGGGACAAATTTGGATGGACTGCTCTGTGGATAAGGAATTGGCTGTATGGTTGCAATCCACAAGTTGTGGTCAATGGCTCAATGTCCAAGTGGAGACAAGTGATGAGTGGCATTCCTAAGGGGTCAGTATTGGGACTGGTGGCGTTAAACACCTTTGTCACAGACATGGACAGTGGAAACGAGGTCACCCTCAACAAGTTTGCCAATGACACCAAGTCAACACATTGGAGGGAAGGAATGCCATTCATTGAGAAGTTGACAGGCTTGAGAAGTGGGCCTGTGCAAAATTCATGAAGTTCAATAATGCCAAATGCAAGGTCCTGCACTCAAATCAGGGCAATCCCAAGCACAAATACAGGCTGGTCAGAGAATGGATTGAAAGCAGCCCCAAAGTCAACAGTATCCCGGGCTACATCAAAAGACGTGTGGCCAACAGCACAAGGGAGGCGATTCTCCCCCTCTCCTCTGCTCTCATAAGACTCTACCTTGATTATTACACTCAACTTCGCAGCCTCCCAACATACACAGGACATGGACCTGTTGGAGAGAGTCCAGAGGAGGGCCATGAAGATGATCAGAGGGCTGGATCACCTCTGCTATGAAGACAGGCTGAGAAAGTTGGGGTTGTTCAGCCTAGAGAAGAGAAGGCTCCATGGAGACCTTATAGCAGCTTTCCAGTACTTAAAGAGAGCCTACAGGAAAGCTAAGGAGGGGCTCTTTATAAGGGAGTGCAGGAACTGGATGCGGGGTAACATTTTTAAGATGGAAGAATGTAGATTGAAATTAGATATTAGGAGATTGTTTACTGTGAATGTGGTGAGGCATGGAAATAGGTTGCCCAGATAAGTAACAGATCGCCCATTCCTGGAGGTGTTCAAGATCAGGTTGGATGGGCCTTTGAGGAACCTTGTCTAGTGGAAGGTGGCCCTGTCCATGGCATGGGGGTGGAACTAGATGATCTTTAAGGCCCCTTCTGACCCAAGCAATTCTATGAATTGACTTCTTGCCTATTTTGAGTGTGGAATATGCATTTTTTTAACAACTTCAACTAAATAGCAACATCAGCATCAGATTCACATAAGGACCATGAAAAGTACAAGTATTCTGGTCGTGTCCTGCAAAGGTTTGCACAGAGGCTCAAAAAAGCACACAAAGACTTGGTCTATCAAGAAAAAACTTTCATTGTAGTCAGCCTTTCATACAAGCCTTTTGAGAAGGTCAGGATGACACCACATAGAGTTACTTCCATTTCTTTATTCCTTATTCACTTTAACATATAAATGGAAAACAATTAAAACAAGTCTTTATTTTGCTCAAGATTACCAGGTGGTAGATTTGAGAAGTCACAGACTACTTTGTCTCTGTTACAGAAGTCATAAAAATGAAGAGAAGAAAAGAATCAAGCTGAATTTGACATGTCAGAAAGACCTGAGATGGAAGAGACACCCTCCCTTCCCAGTGTTCTACAGAAATACCTTTATGTTACTTATCAGGTAGCAACATAATTAAGAGAATGCAATTTTAAAAACAAGTGTTAAAATTGATAGGTCATGACATATCGTAAAATACATCAACAAATCTTAGCAAACTTCAAGACTTCTCACAACTAAGAATACAAAGTTAAAAAGCACAGGTTTTTTTTCAGGCTACTGAAATATGAAGCATATTTTGATTAAACTAGAAAACATGATTTGAATTCTGAATCAGTGGATGTTAGAACTTCATGTAAATCATCTTGTACCTGTGCAAGGTATGGTCCTTATCTTTAACGAGCTTGCGTGCATGCTTCACCTCTATACAACCAAAGTGTACACCCTTTTATTTCAGTGAGACTATCCACATGCTGTATAAATTTACATGTGTTCACACGATTGCAGCCTATGGAGCACAAGAACTCCTACCAATGGAACAAGGTATAAAAACTGCAGTTCATGAGGAAAGCATGCAGGGGTTATGCTGTACAAACAGATCCAACAAAAAAGTTGAAAAACAGCTTATAGACTCAAAAATGTACAGGTCGTTCATTAATACACCCATTCCTCGGTAACACAAAGTATTCAGACAGGTTACTACCATGCAGCATCAATAACATGGAGAAGAGTGTATGTGTGTGTCCATCCCCTGCCCCTCTAAACAACTTCATTAGTTAAGTTAAAAAAAATCAGTAAAAATATTAATGCAAGAGCACTAATAGAGAAATTGATAACCAAAACATCATACAAAAGTAACACTTTATAGGTCTAACCTCAGATCTTAAAGTTCAAGAAATTAGTTGACTAAAAGGTCAAGTTTAATCTGAATTTTTAGACTTTAAATAAATGCTCTCCTGTAGCTTCTTTCAGCTGAACTTCAGACGGATTTACCCCAAGAGCTCTATGTGTTGTTTGTACTCTTCTGCCTGCCAGAGAACCCCACTTTGAGACTTCTGTCTTACTGTGACAAAGCCACATTCACTATAGAACAAACCCAAGTCAATCGCTAAGAGACACCTCACAGATGCCGCTTGATTACCTTTTTATATAGAACACTTGCACCTTCTCCATAAACCCTTCTCAAGAAAATATAAACATATCGCACTGTTTTAGCAATCCTTTATTGAAGATAACAAGTTGGTTATGTTCACTGTATTGTATGAAACATCACAATATCATACTGGGAAGGTACTATCAGTACAGGGTTGGACCAGAGCGGACAGTCTGAACAATAAACCATTTTGCATTCTTCATTCCCTATCTTTTTAACAACCCCCAAAAAAACAGTAAAGGGACAAATACCTGTTAACATCATCATTTAGAACACTTTAACTTACAAGGCTAAAATCTAATGAATAAATAAAATATACTGTGGCAATAATCCTCTCTAGACCAAAAAAAAAAATAATTAGATACACAGTGAATCAAAATGATTGGGAAAGCTGGCCTTCGGCACCAGTATGAAAGAGCATGTGGTTTTTACAGACTCACCATGGGGATAAAGTTACAGAAAAATACCATGAATTCCATTTCACACAAAACCAGTTGATGACTGTCATTAGCTTAAAACTACACACAAGGGCAATTACATCCTTGCTGAAACACAGTTTAAACAAATAGGAAAATGTTTACAAGGCATCCACAGCATGTAAATCATGTACAGATGGATACATTCATTGTTACCCCTCCCCAATAGCTTTTATTTTAGATAAATACTTTACTCTTCCCCATTTTCAGCATTTACCGGACTCATTACATGCACAACTCAAAGAAGTCAGAAAAAAAGTCAAGGTTATTGCAAAAATAGAATTAAACTAAGAATCTTCAAGTACCTTACATGACAGCCACTCTGTACCATGCCCATTGCTTATAAAATGAAAGGTCATTGAACCCATGAAAATATCTCTAATATTTTCTTAATTTAAAATAGATAATTTTAAGTGTATTTATAGTAATCTCAAAGTGATAATTTGAACTTTGAAAATAATGCAAACAATTAAAAATTATACCCATATTACACAAGACTTCTGTCTGTATCTTAAGCTGAAAAAAATCAAAAAACTATAGAAAACCACATATAGAACAAAAAATAATCACAATTTACATTATAATAAAGGCAAATTTTCAGCATTTTTTAAAAAACTTGCAGCTGTGAGAGATGTCAAAGCAAGTCACTACTAACTAAATTCATCAGTTTGGTTTTAAAAGATTTTCTCTAGCAAGAGTTTAAGGGTGTGTTGTACACATGCGTAAAATTCTTACTGTTTTTAGATGCCTAGAATCTCCATATATTATTGCCAAATACACTTATCTTCAAGCAAGCAGTAGGCAACATACCACAATTTGGACACCGCAGGGAAACCTAACGGCCTGGTAATACAGGTAAAACTGGAAAGTTAAAAAAAAAATACACATCTGATAGCATATTGCCCAACTGAAATTACTTCCAAGCCACAGAGCTGCAAAGCCTTCCAACTTGGTTAAAGAGAAATAAGTAATGTCTCAATTACTTGTACTCTCTCACGCTTGTGTGTTGCGCATTTCATTTAGCCATAGTGTATCTTCAGAATACACCTACAATCCCACACGCCTCAGGTACAAATACCGACCTGCTGAGAGAATCATTTCTTCCTTCCTTTATTTTTAGGGCCAAAGTTCATTACAGATGTAATCAGTATGCCTGAGGCTGGTAAAAATACTGTAGTACAGGCAATGCTAAGAGTGGCAAGATCAGAAAACACAAAAATGAACAAATGATGGAAAATTCTAATATCTTTCTGCCCATTTCACAAAATGTTGGAAATCCACCAGAATTTTTCCCTTGTTTTGAAGAAAATGGATTTAAAAGTTTTTTTCCCCCTTTCAGAATCAAAAGCATTTTAGTAGATTTGTAAGGCTACCACGGATCTTCTAGATCTCCAGCACCCTACAGAAAAAGAAGAGGAGAATTATTACTACTCGCCAATGCAAATTAAAACATTTTGTTGCACTTTGGATTTCAGTGGCATAACAAAGTAGAATATTAGCGTAAGACAGATGACATTGCCCTTTTTCTTCCCAGACCTGCTCACTTCCACACACAAGCATTCTCTGTTCCTCAGATTCATGAAGGAATTTACTTCCACAAAACATGAACCCAGTAAAGCTATTATAGCATAAAAACAAATACCATCCAAAACTGTACTAAATCATAGAAATCAATAGATACTACATCTAAGGACTACCAAAACAGAAGGTGGCTATAAAATACTAAGGAACTCAGTTCTTCAAGTATTCCTGGTCCACGAGAAACTCCCACAGGATCTTTTTCATTAAGGCAGTGAAATTTGTACCTATTTTGAGCAGTGATATTATGTGTGGAAGTGTTGTATCATGAAGTGACTTCTGACACAATAATTCCAGATTTAACTTATCAGCAGATTTGTTACCACCATCGTAAATTCCCGGTGCTATTACTGATCCACCCAAACACACACACATATACGTATTGTACAACAAAAGGCTGTGAAAAAAATTTGGTAAACAGGTAGAATAGCAAGCTCATTTATATGGCTGATGTTTAACTTGAACCTCAGAAATGTTGCCCAAATACAGGGTTATGATGATTGTGCCAAACCCATAATTACTCAAATATTTGAAGGAATTAATGAACATCACGATGAGTTAATGTTAGAAGCTATGGGAAGTTTCAAATCATGTCAGAATGACAGCATTTCAAGGGCAGTTTATTACTTGCTTAAAAGAGTCAATATGCATACAGGTATTATTCCACAGCATATTCTTTATTTTGACGTAAACACAAATTCTTAGAACTTGACACTAGGTACTAAATCTAAGTACATTTTTATTTCTGAATATATGTTATGCTACAACCTGGGAGGTAATAATACAGTCATCTAGAAAACAGTTATTTATGATGAACAGTGAATACAATCTAAACTGGAAAAAAAAAATCAAACATTTCACGAAGTATAAGTGACAACCTAAAATATAACAGCTTTTGTAATTTAGCTGTAATATAAACTATACAGGATTAAAATACAAACATGCAGAATATAATGCTGGGGCAAAAAAAAAAAGACTGAAGAATTTGTATAATTCAATCAATTTGCACAAAAGGAACAATTAAGTTACAATTAGTAAACAGATACCAGCAAAATTATTATTTAAGAAAGTACTTACAAGAAAAAGTTTTAAAACTTATTTTTGCATTAGCATGTCAGATTCTTATTTTTGGTGTTGTGTTGCAGGATTTTAAACAACCCCTCAAAATCTCAAATGAGAAGTTAACTGCTGCTACACAACATAAGATGCAATTACTATAATATAACATAGTAGTTGAACTTCTAAGAAAAAAATCAGCTTCATATAAACAATCTGTACAAATAACTAAAGTAAAACCAAACAGACTTCTATGATAAAATGTGACAAGTATTGAGATATAAACAGAGGAAAATATGCCAAGTGAAACGAAGCGTAAGATCTGCTATGTAAAACATTATGTCTCTTTATCACTCATCCCATTCATCCCTGAATCTTCGTTTGAGCTCTGTATTTCAGCAAGGTGATTCCCAGATTCTGTGTGGGTGTCTGGTACAGGATCACTGGGTCCAGCATGAGTATCTGAAGTAGATGCTGCAGCTGATTCAGCAGTGAACTCTTCTCCCTGCATCTTAACTAGCCTGTAACTAGTCAGCATCTCTTCCAGGAGGTGGCGGTAGTTCCCCCTATGATTAATTCTCATTTGCCTGAGCGCTTCCACCAATTTTCCCTGCGTTCCACTTTCCTCGGCTTCGCCAGGGTCCTTTTTTTAAGATTCAAGACCCCAAAAATCAGTAGTTAAACTAAGATAGTTTCTAACGACATAAAAAAAAAACCCCAAAACAGCAAACAATTTTTCTGAGAAAACATCAGCTTTTCTCTATTTAAATAAAACCCACCTTATTAGAAACACACAACTTAGAAAACAATCATCCATGTTTGTCTATTTTATATTAACAATAATTTAAGAAATCATACCTATTATAGCAGCATTTTTAATTATTTCAGTTTATTTTCAGTCAGACAATATCAACATGGTATCTCCTCCCAGTTAACTCCAACTTGGTTCAAATTGTCTCTCAATTAATATAGCTGGTATTCCCCACAACTATGGTCAGTTACCAGTGAAAAATTTGACAAGTTAAGCTTCTTTAGCCATCAGATCAATAGTTTTAACTGTGAATTGCTGCACAGCCAATAGCAACACAGTCCTGCAAAAAAAAAACTTACTAAAGAGAATAGACTACTGCTAGCAGTTTGGTTGAAGCAACACATCAAAACAAATGCTCAATGTGCTCAAACAATCCCCTCCACATTAAAGACTGTTTTTGCATGCATGGTGCTGCCATGAAAGCAGTGTGCAGCTACCTATCAGGACTAGGAATGGTGGCGTTTGAACAACAAGCACTGTTAAGGAACAGAGGTCTCCTCTGCAAGCCGCCTACTTGGCTACAATACTTCCGTTGAAGAAATTGGGATGTTTGCAATAGACTGGCACATCTATTACAGCGCTGAGATTGATACTACATATTTTAACTTTCAAGTGCTAAAGGAGTACTGTTGCTTTAAGGGAACAGTAAATTTACATTATTAACATCTAGCATGTTATCAATCCAGGCAAATGGAACTCTATCTCTAGAAACTGGCAGATATTGTAATATATCAGAGACAAAATCCCGACTGCCTTTTTCTCATGCTGACCTCATTTTATTACCATCTAGTCCAAAAGCTTCGTAAACTACAAGTATTGCAGTCACTCATTTACAAGCTTAATAACAGCATTAAGAGCATCTTAGTTCAGTAGGATTTTGGACGCTGTGATATTCCTGGAATAGAAGTCCCAAGACTGATTAAAACAGTCTAAGCTAAAAAGGGGACAATCTTACCACAAAAATTAATGTTACTGCATATAATGCTATCCCTCTGAGCCTAATTTGTTCCACAGAGACATCCTTCCAATGTGGTTTGCCAGTCTTAGTCTGAGATTGTTTGACTTCCATGCATTAGCATTTTCATATTCAGATAGCTCCTCAAGAGCTCAGTGGGGAGAAGTAAGCTAAAGGAAGTAGCTTTAGTATATTAAGTGGGACTGGTTTAATGCCTTATGAGGTCAAAGCCACTAAAAACTCAAGACAACAAGATGATGCTACAAGTGTATCCTATTTCTTAGGTTTTGACCCAAAACTCCGCTATTTACATTGAAGAATAAAAGGAATAAGCAGTTTCATAGCAGCTCTGAGACTCCTAAGCAATTCAAATGCTAGCAGGAGTCAAAGTAACAGCGCTGTTAGCATCTGATATTCAAACCTCACGTTCTACTCTGCACCTTGTTTGTTGGCAGGTTATTTTGTGCTTCCCTCGTCTCCTTCAGTGCCAGCAAACAGTAGGGCACATATACACTATAATGCAGATTTTTCTAATGATGTGTGGCTAGAACAGGTCCCTAAAAACTATGATTATTGTGTAATCTAGCATCTGTCTTCCTTCATGTTCTAATTCAACTCAGTGCTACTGACAACAAAAACAATAATAGATTTTTGCTAGCTATATTTACTATGAGCATTCATAATTTTTACACAAGTTCCCCTCTGTTAAATTATGTATATAAAAAGGACTACTACGTATTAGGGACAGGATTTACAATGTTTAAGAGTGTAAGAACAGTGTCCATTTACATTCCTAAAATTATCTGTATCGGCCCTTAAGGACAAGTCATTTGGTTTAGCAAAGTGCCAGAGTACTGCATAAGTAAAACCAAGAGAGAAATTATTGGTTTCAAAAAAGATGCTCAAACGCAGCTTTAAACAAACGCCACTGAAATTATTAAGGCAGCCATTGTAATTTTAACATTGTTCCTTGTGTTTAAGGATACACATGCAGCCAAGGAGCCTAATTGGATAGTAGCCTCCTAAATTTAGGAACACAAAAAAGATGGTTGAAGAAGTAGAGCCTCTATAGTAATACTTTATTATGTTAATTAGAGCACCAACACGATGGTATTGTAACATTAGAGGGGTACCAATTATTTAGCTATGAAAGAGGTTCTTTTAAATTCCCTTAAAGATCTGAAAGCCCTAAGCCTCAGTACGTAAGAGAGTTCTATGATTTCATTTGTGCCTGTAAAGGCACAAGCCACCACATTTATAGCAGAAGTCCTGCTCAAACACAGGCAAAGCTGCTCTTTGTGAGCACAGTGCAGGGCTCTCTCCAACCATCTTGGATTTACCAAATACCTGTACTCTGTTGAGATGCTTAAAAGAAAAGTACTTACGATTGCTACACCCTGAAGTCACACTACTGATCTCTGAACATTGCTGTAGGAAGGATTCTTTCACTCCTCAGTCTCTACACAACATATCCTTATTTAGGCTTTGTGTTAAAGATTGTCAGAAAATGCATGTGAAGAATTGGAAGAAGTTACTCTAAAATCACCAGGCTTGGAAGACAAAAAAATTCCAAGCACTACTACACTAACTGAAATCTTTACAGTGCTGAGTGAAAATGAACCTAATCTCAAAAAAGATACATCCTTGGTTTTGGTTTATATACTTTCTAAGAACTTACACACAATGCTATTATGATCCAGTTCAAAGTAACTCAGGGTAACTAGTTTAAACTGTTGAGTGTTAAAAAGTACAGTCTTCAGAAGGAAGCTATATTCTCAGTTGCATAAGTTAATCTGGTTGGTTTGGGTTGTTTTTGTGGGGTTTAGTGGGTTTTTTTTGAGTTTTTACTTATGCATTAATATTTTAGCACTTAATTACATTATTATCTGTCAAGATAAAAAAGTGATTTGAGGCTTACATAAAATCATCAGACAAAGATGACTGCCACAGGCAGAATTTCCAGTTAGCAACAGCAGTTTTCTGCACTACGCCCACGCTCTAACAGACACATGTACGCTGTTAACTACACACAGGGAAAGATTCTCAAGTGCAAGTCAGTGCATCTTTGTGCTCTGCAGACTCAGCATCTGTGTCTGCAACTCATGACTGCTCTTGCTTCATACAAGCTTATAACAGGGGCATTATTAGATTTCAGTCTCACATGGAAATGTCACCATTGGGATAAGGCACTGTATATTTCCTTCCCACCTTTGCTTCATGTTTAAGAGTGAGATGTGTAGCAACACTATCACCATGTGTAGACATTGGGAGAGTCAGATGTTGAGTAACTGAACAGCTTCCTTCCCTTTTACCTCTTCTTGTGTTCTAGAGTTTTCACTTCAAAAGTCTAAGAGATACCTTGAACTGAGTAAGACTAGTGAGGAAGTCATGCTTTCATCACCTCAGAGACAAGGCTCACTAAACTCATCCATTTCAAGGACAGTAAGAACAATTCCTGCTTACTAGGAAAGTATAAACATGAACTGCATCCTTCACCTGGTGGTGCATACTCGTCTCAAACTGCTCTGGATCAGAATCACTTAGGATGGAAAGAAGAAAAAGTACTGACTGGCAAAAGACATCGAACCACAAGACTAAACTATAATTTCATCCAGTGAATTTAAAACACACTATTATCGAGATTTGCACTAAATACCAACAGAAGACAAAGTTTACAAACTAGACTGGAGTGTACTGCTCACATTTAATATTAAAGAAGCCAAATTAAAAGGACACAAAACAACTATCTAGGGATTCTAATGGCAATATAGGTCAAAGCTATTAATGGCAAAAAGGGTTAAAGCTATATTGTGAGTAACTTGCATATTTAGTTCAATTACATAATGTTATTAAATTACAATGAATGATGTTCAAAAACTTCCTGGAAGTAGCCAATACACAAAAGGACGCTGTACTGTGTGTCAGGACTTTCAGCAGGCTTGCATGGCTATCAAAAAGTAAATTTAGACTTAGAAAAATTGCACCATAAATGAAACTATGGCAAATGATACTTCTAGAAAGTTACCATTAGATAAACTTTTTTAAAAACTCAATGAACTTATAAAACACATGCCATAACCTTCAAATAAGAGTATCTTCACCAGTAACTTTATCCCAGAAGAAGGAACAATATTATAGCTAAATATGAAAAGAAGCAGCAGGATCATAGAAGTGCAGAGTTTCCTGAAGGACTAAAGAAGCTGAAGAGGAAGGTTTTGGCTACTTTGTTTTGGAGTACTGTTGCACAATCTGTGGTAAGTTAAATGACAAATGTCTACTCTATCACTTTTGAACTACAAAAAAGATCAAGTCCTTAAAAAGAAAAAACAAAAAAACAAAGAAAGAAACAATAAACCGACCAACCAACCAAAAAAAAAAAAAAAATTTCTTCTCTATTTGCTACTTTAAGCCCCTTCTACCTACACCTCCTTACACCTTCCTAATTTAAGTGAATAAATTAAATATGGTAGCCAAGAAAAGATGTAAAAACCCAACAATTGTGGTGAGACTGCATATTCATAATCTCAAGGCACACAGTTGATCATTTCGAAGTATTTTAAATAGAAATTGATATCTCCCCAACACCATTCATTGTAATGACTACCTGACTGAGGACCTTGCAGCCATCTCAGAAGAAAAAAAAATACGTCGAAGGATTTACTAGAAGATGAATGGTATCTTCACAGATTAGTTCACATAAACTGTACAGCAAATGACATGTGCACAAGCAGGGATGTTTTTTATCAGTTCTTCAGTTTTCCAAAGACTTTTTCAAACAAATTTAACCGCACCTGATATGAACACCAGTTATTACTCAGAGCCACCTATTAATCAGATTTAAAGTCACAGTAAACCATATTTCAACATACTGTTTAAAATTTGTCTTATTACGAAATGGACAAAAGAATGTAAGCCATTTTAGAAATTACAACTAAAGCAAACTAAAATCCCTTTACAATTTCCTCAAACCACTGTACATGGGATATTTAAAGACAGTGTAAACTCTAAAAAAAGTAGACAATATAAGCCTCATTATCTTTTATATTGAGTGTACCAAGGTCTTCCACACTTACTGAAGACAACAGGAAGTGTGTTTGCCCCCTCTTCTACTGGATTTCTGGACAGTAGACATAACAGCTAGTTAAGCAATGAATACGCTGGCCATAATTTTTGACAATAATAAACTATAATTCAGAAAAACCCTGCATTGTTGCCTCACAGGTTTGACTAAAAAAGCAGCAGTCAATTAAATGTTCAAAAGGTCTTTCAGAATGGAGTGTCACTTTGCTGTCTTTTTGAGGATGAAGTTCTATATTAGAGCCATCCAGAGCAAGGTCAAAGAGAACTGTATACTACAGTACATATTTTGTGTCTATAACACTTCACTAGCAGTGACATATACTTTAGTTTAGGTATGACACTACTTTAACATTCTCATTAACAAAGAGGTGTAGCAATCAAAATGGGAACTTACCCCCTCATTTTCTCTGTGTGGATTCAGCCTACTATACACAGCTTCAATAATATTACGCCTAAAAAGAGAAGTTTTTAAGAAGTTAAGCACAACAAAGAATTTCAAAACATTGAGAGCTTACAAGTTTGACCACAGTAATAGTGTTTAAGAAGTCCTGTCTTTAACCTGCCTCTTAAAAAAAATGAAGGCCACTCTTAGTGTCTTTACTCACTTTCAATATGAGGTTTGGAGATGTAACAGTAAGTCAGGTTTTGCAAAGACTAAAAGCAAGGCAAAACATTTTCTTACCTTACCTTCCCCATGGTCTACCTCTTTATACTTTCAGAAGTTACAGCTGCATAGTCAGATTTTGCCAATAGTAACATTTGACCATTTTGCTTGATATAACAAAAGTCTTAAAGTTCGCTGTTTTTCTTGCTGTATTTCTGAATGGGGAACTTGCAGACAGTTGGGTTTTTGCACATTTTTATTACATATACACAGGTTACTACTTGCTTACGAATTTCTAAAGTGCAGTAACTGGAGTACTGAACTTCTGAAATGTGTTTTCTAGTGTCTATTCACACTGTAGAAATTAAAACTCAAATGCCACTAGCTAGACTTCTTTTTCTATAAGTACCATATAAGGCCACCCTTTCCCAGGCAGACAAGATAAGCACAAAAAGCTTCTGAAAAATAAACACCGAAGTATAAATACACTTCTCAGAGGAAAAAGGTTACGTCTCTACATCTTCAAATCACAGTGAGAACTCGGAAACGTGCAGGCACATGTAATATATATATGATCAAAGTAATTGACAGCTTCAACCAAAAAGAACTGCTTACATGAACCAAGACTCACAGGTCCGGAAGTGGCCAAGATCTATAAAAATTATGTCTTACAGAATGCAGATTAGCACTGACAGCTGACTCTTTCAAAGAGCAAAAGGGCATTAAATGAAGAAAGCAGCAAATTTCTCAAAAATACACGGTGATGGCTCTTAATGCAACAGAACTTTCTGCCTCAGAATATGGGGGATGCCAGTAGTTTGATGAGGCTCCTTCTGAACACATTTAACTTCACGGAAGAGAAATTCTAGGTCACTAAGAACATTAACTACCTAAAGATCAGGAAGCACCTCAGCTGTAAGAAACTGAAAGCTGAAATAATAATGATAGGGGAAGTATTTTACATATTTATTTGGTTTTATATTATTCTTCCCCAGGCATCTAATTTCACTTGTCCTGTGGATCAGACACAAAGCTAGAACGATCCTTGGTTTGATCTAGTATGATGTGGTTCTTATGTTCACACCATTGAAGCAAAGCATATTCAAAACAGAAAAGCTGGTTTTTTTTAATGGAATGTTGCAAGTATGTTGACTTCTGAGATACAGCAATAAGTCAAGTAATCTCAATATCTAGGGTCCAACATCAGAATATACTTTTCCAGTCATGATCCAGCATTTAAAACAGTATGTACTGAAATACTCAGAACTCTGGTTTGCAGAACAATGAATGCAAGGGACAGTGCATTAGATCTGGATGACCACTAATCTACAACACTAATAAGTCATCATGAGATCATGTGTTCAAAGGCAATAGCTGTCAGCGATGAAAACAGCATTTTTCTTGATGTGGTGCATCTAGATAAGCAGAAGGCAGGCACAACAAATGCACTTGACATCTCAAAGCCTTAAGACACTGGTGCAACTTGTGCTTGTTCATACATGAAGATTTTGTGTCTAGATGACCTCTAAGAAAGAAATTCAGAATTAAACTGACAGTGACACTTCTAATGTCTAATATTAGAAGTCCACTGAAGAACAACTTCTCCAAAGGCACATGAGTAAAATGCAATGATATAAGAAGAATTCTAGAAGAGTTGCATGGTTGAACTGATACGGGATCCACCAGGATTGATGGAAGATTTTCCTAGAGAAAAGAAACAGTCTTATTACAGATAATACAGAAGAGTTTCTCTCAATTTAGTTCCACATACAGTGATGGTGGAATGGCCCAAGCAAGGCTGCCACAGAAGCAGCAGACAGCTATTGCACAGCGTTTAAACCAGACCTGAAACTCAGGCCTTTGGGATTTTTCTTATCTTTTCAATTTACTTTTCTTTCTTTGAACAGCATATTTCTCTGTACTTTCCTTTGATGCAAAAACTCCAGAGTGAGATGTTGAGTGGAAGTACTAATATCCAAGTGACAAGAGTGGCTCAGGACTTTTGTTTTATTCAGCAAAAACTGACCATTCTTTCAGCAGCACTTGAAGTTACAGGGGATCCAAGTCAAGTCAGAAGCCAGTCTCGAAGAGCAAGATTATAAAGGATAAAACACCACCATCAAGTGACCACAGCAAGCTGACACTTTTAGATCTGCTGGCAGAACCAGCCAGTAGGGGCTTCTATACAAGCGAGATGCTTGAAGAACTACACAAGACCAGTAAGAAGTGGAGCTGCCTCAGAGACTCCTAAGGCTTGCAAACACTCCAGTGAAGACAACATCACATTGCGTTTCTCAAGCTCAGACATACTAAAAATCAGGAATAACTATAACTGTTGCTAAAACCAAGCATGTCAGCTAAAGACACACGCTTGTAGTTCAAAGAGAAGGACAAAGTGTGCATTCTTCACATTCTGGTAGCATCACAGGATAAGGATCTCAAGACAAAGAATATTTTCTTGTTATGACAAAAGTTTTAAGTTATGCAGTAAGGTCCCTTCCAACCCAAACTACTCTATGATTCTATGTGGTACATAGTCATAGTCAAAGCTTTCATTCAGGAGCTCAATCCTGCAAACAAGCTAAATACGTCACTGCCTGTCTTGGTCCTAAGTTTGAAGGCCAAGAAAAAGTTGCTCAATACTGCATGACACTACTTTAAAAGAAGCTGCAGGTATACTTCCTGAAGTCAGTTTCCTGTAACCAGGACTTTAGAAATCAAAATGGAGAGAAAGATATCAGAAGGCAAATTCTGAACCTAATCCCATTAAAAATGTAATCTGGGTCACAACAAATTAAAATAGAACTTATATGCAAAGGTTCCAGAATAACAAAGCAGTTTACAATGCAGTTATTAATAAGCAAAACAACAAAACAAACACATTCAGCAGGTGGGAGGCACTAAGAACAGGCACACCACAACTTCTCTGAATGTCTGGAATGCACACAGGTGGAAAAAATATGGCCATACAGAAATTGTGAACTACTATGTTCTGTACCAGAATATGATCAATCTGCTTCCTTTTACCACTCTGGAATGGGAACAGTGACACAAATGTTTATTAACTGCAAAAGGTAAACTAGCTTAAAATATAAATCCCATTCTTTTTCTTTAATTTGAATATAACTATTATAATAAGAAAGCTTCAAAACATTTAAGTAAAATTATCTGTTTCAGTGAACTAAACAGTTCAAGACATTCCATTACTGTACTCACTTGCCAGCTAAACCACCTCCTGGTGGTAAATTAGGGATATTCTCCGCAGTTAAAATACGAATAACATGAGCAAGATCAGGCATTCCTTCTTCACCCGATTTTTCCATAATTTCTAATTTAAAAACAGAAGAAGTTCTTAGATTACTGAATTAATATAATCTATTCCTTAAGACTCTAAAATATAAGATACTATCACTTTTTAACAAAGACATTATGGAAAAGTTACATGTAAACAGGAGAACATTCTTTACATTTTATTGTAGTCTTTGCATGGTGGAACAGAGCTATTTCAATCCATAGCCTGCTTTTCCAGTACTCTTCCAGCCATTTTCAGAGAAACTCAACAGTAGACTGAACTAGATGAAATATCCTGGAGAAAGCAGCATTTTCACTTTATAAAACAGCCAATGTTTCCAAGGAATTAGCTGTCTTACTTGATTGTGAGCAATACCTTATATTCTCAAAGTCTCAAATCTCCAGTGCGTAAGCCCCAAAACCACGAGGCAATAAAGAGGCATATATCATGGCCCATTATCATGCAAGTGGCCAAAACAGAATACAGCACTGAAAACAAATCATTAATAACATGGTATTCCATTTTCAAAGCAGAAGTATCACACAAGTCCAGTGCTAGTAAGTTCTGCCTTGGAAGAGAACTGTCTGAACTGAAGTCAGTTTTCACATTCATCAAAGCTACTGTAAGGCAAACATGTGATAGCTGCATATACATTCACATACACCTAACAATACCAGTTTCCAGTTATCAGGCTCTCGACATCCATCTACTACCATAGAAGAAAAAGGTTCACTAAGTTATCTACAAATTATAGTTGCATCCATGTGTAATATATTTTTAAGAAAAATTCTTGGTTTGAGCCACAAAACAAAGGAATTAAGAATGAATCCTCTCAAACAGAATCCTAAAATAACAAGTCAGACTATCTTGCACACTTTTCAAAGATAAACAAGTCACTCCAATTTCTTACAATCAATTATATTCTAGATGTCTGATTTGGAGCCTGCAAATAAATTCAGAAGAAGCTACCATTTGAGTTTCTGAAGTTAGTAGAAAAGTACATCACCCACCCACTTTAAACACTTCACACCCCAGGTTTCCTGGTATTTAAACCTAAGTCTATAATCTATCCAGAAAGCAAGTCATATGCAGGCTTCTCTCAGAACTACTAAAAACAACAAAAATATTTGGAAAGTACTTGCTTACTATGTAGCAGGGAGATCTGTAGGAAAGCTGCCCAAACGCAATTCTACTTTTAGAATAGTTTTACTATCCTGTAACCCTTATTAGACACTATGCTTCTAAACCTCGATTTTAAGTTGGCACCATATAATTTGCAAAGAATAGCCTGGGTAAACTACCATTACTCCTTTAAGTGATTGAACACTCATGCATGAAACTTCATGTATATGATCATCCATCCACTAAGAATGACTCATGGCTTGCAAAGGAAATGACAGCTAAATATGCATCTTAGGACTCTGATCACTCCTTCCACACACATTTACACAAATCAGTCCAAAGTCCTCCGATACATTGCACCCTTTTGGACAATAAATAATAAAATTTTGCTAATTCACATCTGATACAAAATGTGTGTAATGAATATACTGCTTTTTATATCAAAAGCACATCTGGTTCCATAGATACCAAAAGCAAACAAATAGCAAGAATTAAGAATAAAGATGACAGAAGTCAGCAACTAATACATGTCAATGCAAGCAAAGATTTTTGTATCTTCTTAAAAGGGAATTAAAGCAATTACAACTAAGGATTGTTATATATTTCTTAGTACTCGGAATTTTTACTTTATAACTTTTATTGTATAACCACTTTTCAGGGAGTGCTGGACTAAACTATGAGCACTTTCTCTCCATTTCTAAAAGGTGTCAAAACAGTAATTCTGGTGGAACTGATCACCTTCTTTTCCTGATATTAGGGTGAGTAATTTCATCCAGAACATGTCCTCCCTCTCTCACAGAAAAAAAAGCTTCCTGATAGAAAATCCGAGAATAAAGCAAATGACCAAGCGTGACCTTTTTTCATTACACATCAGTTAGCAGACACATATTGTGGATTTGTTTGACAAAAGCCACTACAGAAATAAACCAAATGTTTTCAGAAACAGATTTAAAGGCATTTACAAGGCTTTCATCTTCATCTCGATGATGTTGAGAATACCCCCACAATTACATTTTCCCCTGTGAATGAGCAAAAGACAATTGCAGAAACTTTTACAGCTGCATTGATAATATCATCGAGACATTTAAAGAATTATTTCCTAATATCATATATGCAAATCCATTAAAATCCACTGTAAAGTCTACCAGCCTACTACTATTCTTAAAATACTTATCCCTAACCCTTACTCCGAGACAAGCATTTGGACAATTTAGATAGAATTTTATTAAATTTTATAGAATGCAAGTCCCCAACTGGACAGTCTTACAAGTTTCCTGTGATCCAGCATCTCCTCTGATCTCCTATAGGATTATGACAAATCAGTTTTATACACAGTATATATTCCATATATATTATGGTCTGGACAGTGCATTTTATTTGAACTCAGTATCCATCTACTATTAAGACTATTTACGCCTACATAGAACACACGCCCCTGTTTATAATTTGAGGGTTTGTTAGTGGTCTGGTTTGTTTTGTTTAGTTTGCAGTTTGTTGTTTTGTTTTGTCTTTTTTTTGAATGCATGTCTGATATACCCTTTCAAATTAGATGAAACATATCAGAGAATTAAATTCTTTGCCTAGTTGTCTCTTTCTGTGACCAAACTTTAGATCTCCAAAAACCCAAAGAAAAACAGAACAGAAAGTAGCATTTTAAAGTGGTTGTAAGAAGACACCTAACATAACTTAACTACTGTCCCATACAACCTGCATTACTTTGGAAATTAACGAATTCAATGACTCAAATCATTATAAATAACTCTGTCATAACCTGTCCACTATAACCTCATGAATATTTCAGAATACTCTTGAATTGGCAGCTTTGGAATGCATTTATACATATTCTGTCATCATCAAGACCCAAACTAGCAAAAGAGCTTTGACATACAGCTCTTCCACTAGAAAGCTCTGTACACTACCACTTGCTGAGTTTGTTTTTTTAATAACTCTGTTAAAACAAAGACTGTGTTTTGTTATTAAAACAGTAACTGTTTTGTTTTAATAACTCTGGAAAGATCTTATAGAACTACTAACTCAACTCATTGTACAAATACACAGCATTCTACTTAGGAATGCACAAGATGGAACACAAAAGTTACACGTGTAGGTATTTAGCTCCTTTTAAACACAGATTTTTTTTATTATTATTATTATTTTCAAAACAAACACAAGCCTATCTCAAACAATGCCTTTCTCTTCAAGCCAGAGCTTAAAATGCCCAAGCCTAGCAGTGAAAATACCTCCTCTAAAAGGTTTGATGGGTTAGTTCTGTCAAGTTGAAATTTAAAGTCCACAAAAGAACAGAAAAATATTCTATATTGAATAGCGTAAGTTCCTTAATAAAAAATACATTGATCAAACTAGAATTGTTTCAGGATTTTATACTAAATGTCAATGTTGCCCTCATTTAAATCAGTCACTCAATGAAAGACAAGACTATCTAAGTGAACTCGCAGCTTCTGACTACATCTCCATCTTTGCAGCTTAGTAGCTCTATAACAAGCTAATTTATTTTCAGAATGTTTTTACTAAAGGCATAAATAACATTATTATTGTCATCATCTAGTCCAGAATTTTAATCATCAGCAAATTTTCTACAGATTCTCCCTATATACAATCACTTGCTGTAACCGAACGTAGATTCTCAGATGTAGCTGAAAACCCTTCAGACCTACAAATAAACTATAACTAATGTTCTTCAACATAGACATCCTAAGGGATAAACTAGAATACATCTAAAGATATACGACTTCTATCTTTTGAAAATAACTAGAAGAGATGATCAAATCCATATTTACCAACATCATAACTTATCTACCAGGCATTAAGCTTTTAAAATGTAAGGCAATTTAACCTTTCAAGTACAGCTGCACTTTTTCCAGACTACACTTACTCTAAATACAAATGCAAAACCAGTTACGGTAATTGTCCTTTCCTGATCAAAACGGCATTCCCACCTTGCAAAACTTTTCCTTATTACTCCAATGCTGGAGATCAAACTCTTTGCCCCCCACTTCCTCCCTTAATTTTTTTTTAAAGTTAAAAGTATTTCTGTTCACTGCTTAAACCTTTAAATTAGACTACTTTTTTAAATGAACCCAACATCTTTCCAAAGAATTCTCCCCATGCAGCTCAGTGGTTTGAGACATTTTGTTCTAGGTTCTCTGTATTTTTTGTGAACTAATAATACTCAAGGCACAGAAGTAAGGTAAAAATTGCAGCCCATCAACTTGCTTTTAAAATTACGATTGTGTCAAAATGACAATTGCATAGAATTTATCATGCATGCAGAAGTTCCTTAGAAAAGAGGTAAACAGTTCAAGTTCTTCTGAAGAATGTTTCCTTTTACTCTGCTTCTTGACAGAAGTTCCTCAAATATGCTAACTCTCATTCCTTGCTAAATATTTGACATTTAAAGACCTTGTACAATTAGCAGAACACAGAATGACACAAAGAACTCATGCAGAAAAAAAAACCCAATTTTTTTTTTTAAAAAAAAAAAAGTCAAGAAGAGCTGAAGCAACAGCTCCAAGCTGAACCTTTGAAACAACTCACTTGTCTGGAGGACTTATGCTTAACAATTTTGAGTTATATGCTGAATGGCTCTGCATCAGTTCTGACTACAAACTCTCCAGCTTTTTTGGTGTGTGTAATATTTGTTAAATGGGATAATATAGCTAGAACACATTTCTGCTAAAGCTTCTTTTTTTGGCAGATTAAAGTAGTAGCTCAATTAAGCTATAACACTGCATTATTAGTAGTAAATAGTGCTTTCTACGTTATTCTCAGTTAAATCCAGACACACTGATCAGAAGTTCTTTAACAGCTGTTCTATTACTCTTCTTATCATTCACTTACAGAAGCAATAAATTACACTGCAGTTCCATACACTTTTTATTTGCTGAGAGAGGATCCATGAGGAAGTTGGGAATACTAACCAACCCCATGCGCACACCTGACCACTGTCAGTGGACGTAACTGCTCCCGTCTCTCTCTTTCCCAGAGCCTATTAACAGCTTGTGTATTCTACTTGGACACAAGAAGACAATATGCATTTACCTCAACTAGTGAGAACTAGGAAGCCTGGGATGTAAGCCAAGTTCCAAGAAACATGCCTAGAGTTAGCATTTGAAATGGCTGGTAGCTCTCTCTAACCTCAACAGAAACTACAAGGACACAAGCCATTTCTCTTTAGATTACGTTTATGCAAGAGGGAAAGACACCATATGCATGACCGTATGAATGACCATATGCATTTAGGTATAACTTCTATTGTGGCCTGAAGGCCCTCAAATATTTAAAAATTCAGGTTTGTTACATGAACTATCTAGATTAATGGGACATTGACACAAGTACACAAAAAAGTCTAAGTTTACCTCATTCAGTTAAGTAAAAGTACAATAAAAAAGAGATATCTAGACATGAATACTAGTGATTTTTACAGCTGTTTCATACAAATTAAAAATTAATTTATAAAATATCTATAGTAAATGTAATTTCTCACATTAAAATAAAGTCTGTGAATTTCAGATAAGCAGCAAAACTAACAGTTGTCCACAGCAATGAAGTTACAGTGGCAGTATGCACATTTCCCTATTACTGTTGCATTTCACACTGACTCGGTGTTAAGAAAAGTTACGAATGGCTAGCGGTGGGATTTTTGCTATTGTACATCTCAGAGGATGCACAATCTCCTCTACAGTGCAGGATTACCTCTCATTTGTATCTAATGCTACCTATTTGGATATGAACTGCTTCCTAATAAAAGCAAATCCAATCAGTCCTTTCAGCAGCCATGTATCGATGTAACACCACATTAAAAAGCTAGTGGTGTCTCTCATATTCAAAGAAAAACACAAGGGATATCTATCTCCTATGTGATAGGGCTCGAATCCTGTATTAGTATTTCTCATCAAATAGTCATAAGAAAGGAAATGAAGTATTTTAGCTCTACAGATTATACACACCATGCTTAGGTGCCTGGAAAGATTCTGGATCCCTGTTGAAAAAAATTCGGTCAGTCATACCTTCCTCCACAAAAAGTGCTCAAGCTTAGGCAGTCAGTGGCCAGGAGCTGCGGTTTACGTCACTGAGACCTTGTTACAGTCTCAAAGATGGTGGCTTCATGCTGGTTCTGACCTGCAAAGTCCCAAACATCTCAGCACCCAAATGTAAAATTACTTTTGTGGAACTCTGCGGAGCAGTTCTGTAAACTGCCAATATCACAATTTTCCATGCCAGTATTGCATTTTCCCATATGAACACAGAGAAGTACCATCAGAATAGCAATACTATACCATAATGCTAAACCAGTGGTCTCAGAACCTGGCATAAACACATCTAAGAAGGCTATACGACTCATTATTCATCTACAAAGAGACCACCTCTTCATGGAACACAGTCAAACTTGGATCTGGTGATGAGAATACTATACCCCCCGGCCTCAAACAAGCTGAGAAAGGGTAAAAGTTACCTCACTAAGCTTTCTCTTCAGTAAACCCTCTCCTTCCTTGAACACTGTTGCTATAACTGATAGCTACAGCAAATGGGTTAATAACCTGCACCACCATAAGCAAGTGACAGTAGTTTTGGGCTGTTCTAATAAGATTACAGAAATTCAAAAAAATCATAACAACAAGGCTTTTGAAACCTCTGATAACTGCTTCTCCCTAATGACGCTACTTCACGATATTGTCCTAGCAATATTCATAACTGCAAGACAAACTGTTCCAAAAACTCAGTTATTTTCATGTCTGAGTTGCTTCTGCAAAAATCTGTGCCAACATAAGAACATCATTACAAAAAAAGCAAACTTACAATATGAATCCTGATCTTCAGTCAATTCTACCAAAACTGAACTACATTCGGATTCCCACAATAATTAAGATTGAAGAGACTAGGGGCCACTACCTATTCTCAGACCTTAGAACACCCTTAATCAGTGATAAAAGATTTTAAATTAGAAGCAAGTTTAAAAGCCTGCTTCAAATGTCAGCTTTTCTGACATTAAGAATGCTGCAGAAAAGGAACAGACATACAACAGCAAGCCTTTCATTCATAGCCAAGTAAACTTTCCTTCTACTGTTTCTGCTTAAGTGAAGAAGTTGCATTCAACCTTTATGAAGAGTTACAGAATCAGTGACTAAATGAAATTGGTTAGGAATTAATTTCAGTCCTCCATGAAAGTTCTAGATGATTATGGTTTTTATAAACACACACAGAGCAAGCATTCAGAATCCAAAGGAATGATTTTAAGGCTCTTTCATTCATAGGTATTTTGATTGTTTAAGTTTCCACTCAAGCATCTAAAGAAGTCATTGGTGCGAACAATAACAACTGTGTTAAACAAAAGCAGTTAAGAAAAGCCTGGATAATTCAATAACCTGTCCCTTTCTGAAAAGGCAGTACAGCTGCTTCATTTTGTCAAAAGCTTTCACAAAAAAAAAAGGAAGAAAGTATCAGAAGTATCATTTTTAATATTTTATATGCAAGACATTAACAATATCACAATTTACTTAGCTGATGTAACACTTTGCAAGGTCAATGGTGCATGTTGACCTGTACAGAGAGAAGTAGAAACCTAAAGTCTGCATTAAGAAATTGCTTGTGGAATACCAGGATAAAATAAACACACAGCTTAAAACATTCTTCCTGACACAGATATATTCAGAGTTGTAACTAGGCCTAAATGTGACCCAATACACAGTGGCATGATGACTTTCAGGGTTTTTGTTTTCATGCTCAGGAAGGTTGTGACATCATTTCTAATGAACAAAATGGATTCCTTACCTTCAACTCGTGATTCCAAGTACTTATCCAACTCGGCATCTTTTTTTACTGCCTCATCCGAGACCTTAGGAGCATTTGAAAAACAAACTAGTACGATACTCATGTTATCACGACTCCCCTACACAACAACAAAAAAAAGCAGAGTCAGGACCTTTAGTCTTATTTTTCATTTTTCTAGTCTAGTTACATTTTAATTTGTTCCAAATACGGTACTATAGATATAGCCAGGAAAAAATAAACCCGGCAATAAAACTACACTTTGATTAGTAACAACTTCCAAACTTCTCAACTAAGCTACTTGCTAAATTTAATTTTACTGATTTTTACTGTACATTCCTAGTCTTAAAAGTTTAAAATATTTAATGGACTTATTTACATGTCAACTGTTATTAGTAAACATAATAACAGGAAAACAGTTCAAAAATTAGACAGTCATTTAATATTACCTTAATCAAAGTTAAAAAAACCCTCTCAATGCAAAATGAAATGTAGAACGCGATAACTAGGCTACTGAAATGGCTAGCACCAGCTACTGATTTATTTCAGTTTGAGAGCATTCACAGAAGACATTATATTAATTACAAATGTCTTTATCAGAAGGCACCTATGTCATATACAGCACCCTGAAGAAAGTACGTACAAAATACAAATTCATTTAGTATGGCCAAGCTGACCTAACAGACTATCATGTGCTCAACAATATCATCCAATGGCTTGAAAAATTGATATTAACTGATGTTAATTTTAATGCCAGTTCTGTACTAGTAAGCTCTGATATTGCCTTCCTGCTCATATCTAATTTTCAAAATTATAATCCACAGCCAAGTTTAAAACCACAGTGTTTAAGTTGCTTACAAGGAGATACAGCAGAACCATAATTTAAACTTCTGGTTTGAAATCTTAACTTTTTTTCTTGGTCGAAGCTCACGTGTTATTAGTTACTGCATATTATTTCTGTGTAAATCCCATCTTCTGGAGAGTCCTTATCTATCACAACTCCTTCTCTTCAATAAAAAAAGTAGGAATCTGACAATAAAGTCCTTCAGAAGTACTCAAGAATTATTCTATGTTTCCTTTTGTACCAAGCATATAGAGACACATATCTCTTACAGCAGTTAACATTATGTGGTACAATTCTGTACCTGTCCGAAGTACCTTCGGTACTCTGTCCGAAGACAGAGGACAACATTCTAATATCATTACAAACTGCAGAGATCCAGGGTCCGATTTGATAAAATAAACATGAGGCCAGGGCCCAGTGTTACTCAAAGTATGCTAGAGCGACCATGTTTTAACAAGGTCAGTCAAGTGCTTGGTCAGAGAAGCCATGGCATTTAAACCAATCATACAATGGCCGGTATATGCTGGAATATAACCCCATGTCTGAAAAAAACCCACAAACTTACTCTTTAGTGTTAAAATTCTGAATTTTAACTTTGCCCTCAAAACTGCATGTTTGCTCTGTGGAATGAAGGAATGCTATTTGCACTAGTAGGAATCTCAGGGAATGCTGGAAATGGTATACCTATGAAATATTTGTTAACTGACCTGTAGTTACTCCAAACAAACCCTAAATCTGAGGAGTGTAAGCAAGCTCAGAAGCAAAAGTAGTGCTTCTTCATCTACGCTACAATGACTGAGGACACCATTCAGATGACACATAAACCATGCCTTGAAGAGGAGGTGGTGCAAACACTGGTTTTAAGGATTACGAACAACGCCCAATTGAAAGAACAAAACCCCCAAAACATATTGCATAAATTTATACATTTTAATTTTTTTGTATTTCAAAACAAAGTTAAGTGCTGGAACTATATGCAAGTGCTATTTTGAGAAAATAATAAACCTTTATTTTTGCAGCTGCTACCACCTCTCCAGCCACAAAGGAGGAACCTGTATATTCTTCAGCAAGGACATATAGTCAAGTAGGTACAGGTCCAAGGAAAGGAAGTGGGAGAAAGGGAAGACCAGGTCCACAACTGCTGTTAACACTGTACCCATCTAAACAGAAGACCATTTTAGAACAGCTGCTTGGAGAAAACAGTTACATACCTTATGTAAACAAGTGTCCACTACCCAATTGCACACTTTTTCCAGGTCATCTGATACTTCAAGTCTAGACTTAACAAATTCACAGAGCTCTTCATTGCTCATTACATCCCAGATTCCATCACAAGCCAAGATGATAAACTCATCTTCTTCTGCCCTTAAAATTTCACAAACCTCAGGCTCTGGAGAAACAAGTTGTTCTGTAGGGCCTTTACCATCAACACATTTGTAGTCATAGTCCCCCAGAGCTCGCGAAACTGCCAATGAACCATTAACACGCTGAATCATTACACTGCCTCCTGCATTCTGGATTCGCTCCTTCTCCCTTGGGTTGCAAGGTTTGTGATCCTGTGTTGAAAAACAGACTTGTCCATTCCTATAGAGAACAGCACGTGAATCACCACAATTGATAAAGTATACATGCTCAGGTGAAATCATAACTCCCACTGCTGTTGAGCCACTTCTGTCCATCCCATTTCTGAGGTCTGAGAAATTGCGCATGTACTCATCAATTTTCAAAAAGCCAGTTCTGATTCCACTCTTGACATTTTCCACTGAAGGTTCAAGAGCAGATCCAGGTTTTTCTGTCGCCCTAAAGTCTTCATTGTTAGTGATGTGTTCTAATAAGTGCGTGGAGCAATAATTTGCAACACGAGATCCCGCGTGACCATCATAGACAGCGAAAAAGGACCAGTCCTCTAGGCCATGTGGAATACCTACAACAGCTGTGTGAGCGTCTTCCATTTCCACTCTCCATCCCTGCATACTGCTGAGGCCGTAACGCAAGCCATTCCCTGCACCATGAGCATTATGTTTTTCAGTTTTTGGTTTATCCAAAAATGCACCCATGTTTATGCAATATTGAATCTGGAAAACAGAGAAGAAAAGTCTTATTTATAAAACCATCACTCCACACAATCTTTGTTTTCCCTTTCCTTTGTTTCTTCTTTATAAAACAAGAGATAAAGCATGCACATTTGCAAAAGTCAATGACTATAAAGGGAGACAAAAGTAATTAAGTATGAACTTAGAGACCTCTGTTTGCACTTTTGGTGGAGTGTTGTATCTTTTAAAGAGCTACTTAATAAAAATTAAAGGCTCTCCATATGAAGGCAGAGTAGTTCACACCCCTTTGCAGCCCTGCCAATCTGTCATTCTCTGCAGGAACTAATGTTTGTCATTTTTCCAGCATGAATATCACTCCTATACCCTTTTCAGTTTTATTGTGGCATGAAAAAAAGCCAATACTTCATAAATAGCAACTGACTGGTCTCACTAGCTTTGCCTGATTGTGCTAGTTCTGTATTCATGCTAAACACGGCAAGAGTGACAATAGGAGAATGCAGACCATCTGCCAAAGGAAACAAGAAGGCAAATCCCACAGGATCCTACCTCTCACAAAATTCTCTTAACGAATTATATCTAGTCCTTTTTAAGACATTTCTATTTTTACCATCCCCAAGACATTTCTGTGCTTACATGTGATTTTAAGTCCAAAGACATTGATTTTGATTTTAAAATGTACCCAGTTACAAGACACGTGAGCTACACAAGGGAAGAAAATAATCCATGGCAAGTTAGAAGTCCTTCAGTATATGAAGACCTAATTCAAAATACATGAGAAAGAACCATCTTCAGAGAGCAAGCTTGCACGTAAAATGTGAGTAAGGTATGCTGAAGCTTTAGATGATTTCTGACTTCCTCCCCTGTACTTGGCTTAGTTGTCCTTAGCAGACCTGAAAAATTACCTTGCACTTCATAAAGTCAGCGGAGAATACATTTAGTTTAAAGATCCCACAGTACTTTTCTGAGAACTTCAGAAACTCTGATATGCTAAAAGTTCAGAAACTCTGATATGCTGATCATGCTAAAAGTGACAGCCCAATGAAGCCCTTAGAGATTGGATGTGAAAATTACACCAAACTTCACACAAAAAGAATTTAAGAAAATACTGCCATGTCTGATTCTGAGTAGTCAGACACTAGGTCTCCAACATTAGTATCCACCAAGCCTGCAGAGTTGTGATAATCTAGTTCTGGTTTAAGAGTTTGTTACCAAATCACAAAAAGAGGTAAAAAATCCTTAGTTCTACCATTCCCCTCATCTAACCACATTTTCAGCATACATAGCTTACGTTGACAGGAGAGATTAAAAGAAATACTAGAATACACCCCAATGCACCTCCCCCTCCCTTCTTGGAGTAGAACTTCAGGGCTTTCCTCCAGAAAATTCAAACTTCACACTACCTCTCTGCTAGTGATCTCTGTGAAGTGCCAAGGATCCCCACTATTACACAGACCTCCAACAGCTGCTCACCAGTTATGCCTCTTTTGAACTGTCTCTCCCACTCTTACTTAATACAAATTTAGACAAACTTCCCCATATACGGCAGCAATCCATATCTGGTTTACTTTTTAGTCTAGTTTTACTCACTGTCTTAATTCAGGTTTAAATGGCCTTTGACCCAGGCGCTACTAGCATAATGCAAAAGGAAATCACCTGGCTAAGTCAAATCAACTGAGAAACGCTAGAAATTAAATAGCTCTTATGTTTAGGTACTATGCTATGTTCTAATTACAAGTCTTCAAATTATCTGTTCTGACATGGAATAAAATACTAATGTTGACTCCAGTTTTAGAAAGATTTGCTAAAGATGATGATTTCTTAAGCAGTCGGCTAGAAATTGAGGTGTTGCATGGACAGTATAAATTTTAACACTGTGCAATTACCCCTTCTAGTTCAGCTACGAAATACCATCATGATTATTGATCATTTCTCATTTATTAGAGAACTCTACACTTGCATATTGTTAGTTGTATCTATGCACCAATCTTCTGCTATCAAGTGTGATGTTACAACACACAAATCCTGTACTTAATTGTCTTAAGTAGCTATCAAAAACAAGGAAGTGTGACACCAGAGAAGCCGCCTTTGCCTCCAAATTGATAATTTCACGTACAAATCTTTAGATGCAGAATCTATGTTAAAACCAAATTAAGAGAACTTCCTCAAAGGCTGAGTCAATTTGATTTTACTCCATAAACACACAAATAGTCCTCAAAATGGACTTTATAAAGCAAAACCAGGAGTACCAACTTCATGCATAATGGCAAATTTAACACAAAAAGGCAAGTTACACAATACCCTCCCGCATCTCATGTTCTCAAAACTACTTTCCCTACTTAAACTCTTGAAAAGTCATTAAGCCCTTTCAAACACATACTATCCAACCTAAACTTTCCCCACCTTCCCAATCAGATCAATTTTATGATATTATCTGGAGAATTCCACACAAAAGAAACCACAGATAATCTCTTTATTCTTCATCTCTATAGTCACGATCCACTGGCCTCTAATTATATTATCTGGGATAGCAAAGATGAAGATAAAAAGACAACAACCTTACGTTATGCATTGTAACGTTCATACTATGTACTTCACAAGTGAAAGTAATAAATTATATTCTGCTCACAATTATTTGCATCATTATTTTTCCTTCTTTATACGAAAAGAATATTTGCAACGCTAAGTCAGTGGAAGCACAGTATCAGAAACAAGGTATTCACTGCCTAGTGAAATATGCAGCTAAAATGCTTTTCTGAACGCTTTCTCTTTAAAGACTGGATTTTGCTTTGAAATAACAAACCAAAAAGAATCTGGCGAATGGTGTCATCAAAGCAAAGCAAGGCAGTGCTACAGACCACCACAAGCAAGTGACCTCAGCAACTGATATTCTCTGTTAAGAGGTGAACAAGTTCCACATAATTTAATAGTTCAACTAATATCAATAAAGGAGATTCCTGAAAGGATTGTAACAGCTGATAACGATTAATTCACGAGCAACATACAATATAAAACTATTTTAAAAGCACACAAAAAAATTCTTACCAGTAAGATGTAACACAGGACTGAAATGCTGCCAAAGTGACAGAAGTCCCCCAGCACTTCAGACCTTGTACAAGATTCCTTTAATTGAGATAAGTGCATCCTTATGTTCTTTAAATAAAAAATGTGGAAGAAATCATATGACTGAGTAAGGAAAAAGATCAAAACCTCTCTAAATGCAAAAGCCTGTGAGTTCAATATTAAGTGCTGCGTTTCATATAAAACCACAAATATATAAAATTCATATTATTTATTAATATATATTATTTTATTTATATAAAAATGTGTAAAAAATGTTTAAAAAACACCCAAAGCATGTTCCACATCTTAGCTTTACTTATTTCATAAGCAGCTTCACTTCTTACAGCACAGGAGTGAGAAACTGCAAAACCAGACTGTATTCTTCACATTTTAAATATCCTATTTAATATTGACAAATCTTTAATAAAGGATGCAGAGACTGACTATCAATCAGTAAGAAAACAAGAAGTTCAGGAATCAAATTATGACTGGTCCTATAAAAGACACCAAAAACACAGAAGAAATATTTCTATCACTGTGTATATTATACTACATAAGGAAGCAACTGGTTTGAAGACCAGCTGAGAAAGTCAAGTCAAGTCATTTCAGTAACAATGGAAGAAACAAACAGCAATTTCACTTATGCATTGACACTCAGGTTTTCAATCAAAATTATCAGCACAAAGATGACTTAAAATGTATGAACATCTGTTCTGTTAAAAGCTTAAATTTTAAAAGTAACAGCTTTTTACATTTTAAAAATACTAAGAAGTTACAGAAAATAACAAATGAATGACATGGCATGCAGACGAGTACAGTGTATTCCTATCAGGTGTAAAGCATAAATGTAAATTGAAGTTCCCATCTACAGTGCCAACACACACAATCATCTTTAGCAATAAACTCAGCTGTGTATGTACCTACGTGCAACTTAGTTAAGTAAATCAGAGATATTCTGTGGTATCAAACTTTACTTTTTTAGTAAATCAGCTTTTTTTTTAAAAAAAAAAAAAACAACAAAACAAACCCAAAACACAATACCACAAACAAAATACTACTTGTTTTCTCAAAAAGGAAAGGTTACAAAAAGAAAACAGTTCCACTGGAAAACCAGTACTCTGGTACTCACATTTAGCTTTGTCCTTCCTTTAACATTTCAGGCTAGATCAGTAAACAGATTGGAGCACCTAAATATGGGACTTGGCCAAACTGACCTGCAAAAATCCTACAGAAGGCAAAACCTATTAGCAGTCTAACCCGGTGTTTCCATCTCTTATTTTAAGCATACTAGGCTAGATACAAGTCAGCCCTGACCAAAGCACCTACATAACATTTATGTCAGGTAAGAATTCACAAATTACAGAATCCTAAAACAATTCCTGTTGGAAGAGATTTCTAGAGTTCATCTAGTAAAAAACGCTATTCAAATTTCAATCAATTCAATATCCAACACCAAAGACAAGGCTCAGGCTATTCAGAGCCTTGTCAAGTTGTGAACCTCTCCAAGTGTGGAGACTCCATAGCCTCTGAGCAACCAGTTCATGTCTGACCAAGTTAATACTGAAAACAGAATTCTCACCAGTGCAACCTGTGTCCTTTGCCTCTTACGCTTTCATTACATAGCTCTGGAAAGAGCACAGCTCTGCCTTTTCTATATCCTCCCATTTCAAAGTTGGAAGACAGCAACTGGATCTATCCCTTGGCCTTTTGCCCTCCATACTAAGGGAACTCAGCTGGCATCTCTCCTCACACATCACGTGCTCCTGCTTTTAAGTAACAGTGGTCCTCTGCTCAACTTGCTCCACTATGTCTATGCCTTGTATGGGGAGCTAACACTCCACACTATTCCAGCTGCAGCCTCATCAGTTCCAAAAAGAAAAAAATAATCACTTTTCCCAACATACTGGATAAATCTTTCCAAATATGGCCCAAACTTTCACCACTGCAGATACACCGCTCCCTAATGTTCAACTGGCTCATCCCAGTTGCCCACCAGAAGCCCGTGGTTCTTTTTTTCTGCAAAGCTCTTTCATAAATAGTCATCACCCAGCCTGTATTAAGGGACAAGGTTAGTCTATTCCAGGTACACAATCTTGTCAAGGTTACCATCAGACCCTTTGTTCAACGCGTCAAGATCTTTCTATCCAATGCTAAGGCTTGCCCCTTTGGCTTATTGACCACTTCCCCCAATACGGTATCAAATGTGCTCAGTGTGAACACTCTTCCACTGCTTAAGTTGTTAATGAAGACTTCATTATGCTTCCTCCTCCCAACAAATCAAAACATTTGAAGGATTTAAGGCATTAAGCCCCAAACATATTTGTAGAGCAAGACTCAGTCTTGAGAGAAAACACAGCCAGCAGAGGAACAGATAAGGTGTCCACCTTCAGCCAGTAATTCAGTCATAGTCTTATTCAATATATATAAGCCCCAAAATTCAGTACCCCTTCAGCCTTTGAGATTTAATTTCCAAAGATCCCATTTTAAAGGGAAATTCAATTGTGGAACACATTATTTTCCGAGAACTATTCTATTTCCTTCTGATGAAAACATTTACCCCACATAAGAGTATTACAGATTTTGGAAGTTTTAGCTAAGACCATGTCTACTATAACTTCCAAAACATCCTTGGAAATGGAGAAGGCATTAGTTCTCACCTATGCTCCAGAGACTAGTCTTTAAAACAGTATATATTTTTCAGGTCAAGAACAGAACCCTAGGATTCCCTTGTTCCGGCAGTCTTCCCATCTCTGGGAAAAAAATAAAAGAACAGGAATAAAACCCCACCTGGTAAGTGCCAATAATTGACAAGGCTTAAAGCCTTTTGTAAGGCCTTGAGAGGAAGAAAACACTGGCCTTTCCCCTCCTCTGGCAATGGAAGAAACTGAATCTGAGCAACACTTCGCTAAAGCAGCAACTCTAGCTATAGCTCCACCATACACCCTTTATCTCTAGTTTTAAATCAATACCTAAGTCATTTCCAAGAAAGTTCAGGGCTACGACTCTAACATATGCTGACATCCCTTTCACAGGGCATAAGCCTAAGCCAAGGCTTACTTCTTTGAGGCCTAACATATACTCTTCCTTGATGCTTCCCACCTGCTATAAATCCTACATGAGGTCCTAATCTCATATACAGTGAACATAAGCAATAATTCAGGCTCAGGAAACCAAAGACATCTACTCTTCTGAGGTATGGAAGTATAAAAACCAAAGCCACGTCCTCTGACACTTAAGAAAAATTTGTGATCAGTATCCTTTTCCCCACAATTACACAGTGAAGACTTGGTTTGCTACTAAATCATCACATAGTAAAGGGTTTTAAAATCAGGTCTCTGCATAGGTTTGAATTTCTCTGTTTAAAAGAAAAACAAACACGCCCACCGATCTTCTCCCAAGATCTAGTTATAAAATGGCAAATAGTCCTTCCCCAGTTACAGATACCCATGATTTTCTACAATATTGTGAAGGGGAAATAGGCAGCTAATTTATATGAAAAGCATGTAGATTTATATTTAAGAGGCAGAAATATTTACTTGCTTGTTGTCATGAATGTAGCCAAAATGCACTTAGATTTTAAAGGTCTAAATGCCATAATCAAAGTTTCTGTAGACACCACAAAACCAATTTTCAGATTACATTTCAGATGTCAGTTTCAAAGAGAAGATTAGAACCAGACTTACAGCTTGATGGCCAACACTCCCAAAGGCAATAACATAGCTTTTCATATAATGAGAATGGTCCAATATCAATCTTTCACACTTAGGTCATAAAAACGTACTTAAAAATGTCTCTTCCTCAGGATTCATTCAATAGGCCAGTCATTTTTCATAACTCAGGGCTGTGGAAAAGAAACAGCTCCAGAGTTTCCTGTTAGAAACATGTGCTCCCACTATAAAAAAAAATGACCTTTCAACAAAAAAAATACTGTACTAGATATTGAAGATGGAAGTGATGAATAAGTAATCAAAATATCCATGACAATTTCAAGGCTTGCTGAAAGTGGAAGAAGAAATAACTTTTCTGGTTTAAATAGAATATTCAAACTTAGCCTTGGCAGAAAGCTCCTCTGTCTCCATCTCACACACTCTCTCCAGTGTGTACATAAGTGCACTACAGATGTCTACACACACTGTAGATAGCTGTGAAATTGATAAAGATTTCCTGTGCCCTTCAATTTACACAAGAAACAGTGACAATTTTAAGTATTCTTTTACTAATGTGTTTACTTACAATATACAACCCTTACACTGTCACCATACCTACATTATTACTATTTATACTATATGCATAGTAAGTACAAGTTAATCTGATGAATGAAACCAGCTTTAAAGATCTTTATTTTTGATCCCACAAAATCTGGGATCACTTTTGATTTATTGGCCTTAAAAATGCTAGAAATACATAAATTTACATCAGGCAAATAGTTATTGAATTTTTTAGTAACTTTTTAATGGTGACAGCTACTCTAAGTAGCCACAACTACTCGTAGAGTCAAACAGCAACTACTGGAATCCAAAAATGAGATCTGAATATTTTACTTTCACTTAAAAATGAAGTACATAATGCTAGCTCGCTGTAAGGCTTATGTGTTTTGAGTTTTTTTGGGTTTTTTTTGTTTTTAGCTATTCTGTGGCCATGGGAGTCACCATCAGGAAGGATCTCAGCTGACCTAAGATACTGATGAACAGAAATTAATATCAATAGAAACCTTTCATATAGAGCCTACTACCAAAAACTTTTCCTGCAAGGAAGACATGAAAGAAGCCCAACAGGCTATTAAATGGGTATTTCAAAAATTCTGAAAGTTATCTGCATCACCATGTAGAATACGTGCCTAGAAGCTATAGCTGTAACTTTGACATTAATTTCTGCATCTCTATTGTTACAACAGTTGCGAGGAAAAGAAATAATAACAAAAACAACACACATAACACACACATACCCCCTTTTAAACTACCATATTAAAAATAAGGTGAGGATTTGAAAATGTGCTTTGGTTATTTTAATCTGGTCTAGAGGTACAAAACAATCACAGGCGTAATTTAACACCGTGGATTCACATCTATTTCCAATGTCAGTAGCAGTACTTCAAAACATTACCACTTGTGCCCTGTCTCAGCTACTTACCACTACATTATGCCAGCAAACTTCTTTTCTTTCAGAACTGCTAGCTGAGATATATTCACCCTTACTCTTTGAAGTAAGAGCTTCTTTTGAGCTTCAGTATTTTATTTTGAAACTTTGTGACTTTGACTGCAGTGGGTTTAGAAGCCAGCAGCTTAGACAGCAGATCCACATAGGCAGTAACCTTCAACAAGGAAGACAGCGGGGTAGGGAAAATAGAAAAGAGGACCAGGAACTAGTAGGTTAAGAATCATAGAATGGTTTGAATTGGAAGGGACCTTAAAGACTATATAATTACAATCCGCCTGGCATGGGCAGGGAAGTCTCAGGCTGTTGAAGGCCTCATTCAATGTGGCCTTGAATACCTCCAGTTGTGAGGCATACACAACTTCTCTGCACAACCTGTGCCACTGCCTCACCACACTCATTGTGAAGAATTTCCTCCTTATGTCTAGTCTGAATCTTCTCCTCTCCAATTTAAAGCCATTGCCCCTTGTCCTATCACGACGTGCCTTTGTAAGAAGTCCCTCTCAGCTTTCTCGCAGGCCCCCTTCAGGTACTGGAAGGTCAGTATAAGGTCTCGTAGCCTTCTCTTTTCCAGGCTGAACAACCCCAACTCTCTCAGCCTGTATGGGAGGTATTCTCTCTCCTTGTATGGGAGGTGCTCCAGCCCTCTGATCATCTTTGTAGCCCTCCTCTGGACACGTTCCAATAGTTCCATATCCTTCTATGCTGAGGATTCCAGAAGTGGACACAACAATCACAGGAGAGGAAAAGAGGGGCAGAATCGCCTCCCTTGACCTGCTGGCCATGCTTCTTTTGATGCAGCCTTCTGGGCTGTGAGCACACACTGCCAGCTCACATCTAGCTTCTTATCAATCAGCACCCCTAAGTCCTTCTCCACAGATCTGCTCTCAACCACATCATTCCCCATCCTGTACTGAAACCGCAGACTGCCCCAGCCCAGGTAGGTGTAGGACCTTGCCCTTGGCATTGTTGAACCTCGTAAGGTTTGCACAGGCCCACTTCTCCAGCTTGTCCAGATCTTCTGGTGTGACAATTGCATCACCTAGCTTGGTGTTATCTGCAGCCTCGCTGAAGGTGCACTCAATCTTGCTGTCTATGTCATTGATGAAGATATTAAACAGCACTGGTCCCAGTACAGATCCGAGGGACACCACTTGTCACAGATCTCCATCTGGACATTGAGCCATTAACCATTACCCTCTCTCTGAATATGACCAGCCAACTAGTTTCTTATCCACCAAACAGTTCACCCATCAAATCTATATCTCTGCAATTTAGACAGAAGGATGTTGTGGAGGACCATGTCAAAGGCTTTACAGAAATCCAGATAGATCACATCCGTTGGTTTTCCTGTGGTCAGACAGGACTTGCCCTTGGTGAAGCCATGCTGGTTGCCACTAATCACTCCCCTGCCCTCCATGTGCTTTAGCAACACTTTTAGGAAGATCTGTTCCATGGTCTTCCCAGGCACAGAGGTGAGGCTGACAGGTTCCCACAGTCACTCTTTCTACCCTTTTTAAAAATGCGGACAATATTACCCTTCTTCCAGTCACCAGGGACTTTCCTTGACTTTCAAATATCATGGAGAGTGGCTTGGCAACCACATCAGCCAACTCCCTCAGGACTCTGGGATGCATCTCATCAGGTCCCATAGATTTATAGATGTTCAGGTTCCTCAGGTGGTCATGAACCTGATCTTCCCCTACGGTGGGAGGTGCTTTAACCCCCTGGTCCCCTCTTTGTTGTCCATTGACCCAGGAGGGGTGAGGAGAGCAGTTATCAGTGAAAACTGAAACAAAAAAGTTGTTGAGTATCTCAGCCTTATCCTCATCTGTTGATATGAGGTCACCATTTTCATTCACCTGTGGGGGTACGCTTTCTTTAATCTTCCTTTTCTGATTGACACACATGTAGAAGCCTTTCTTGTTAGCCTTCACTTCTCTTGCCAAGTTCAGTCCCAGATGTGCTTTGGCCTTCCTGACCCCATTCCTACACAACCAGGCAGCGTCCCTTATACTCTTCCCAGGTTCCCTGTCCCTGCTTGCACTGCCTGTGCAGTTCCCTTTTGCTCTTCAGCTTGACCAGCAAGTCTCGACTCAGCCTTGCTGGTCTCTTCCCTCCTCTGCCTGATTTCCAACATGAGTGGACTGAGCACTATTGTGCTTTATGGGAAGCATCCTTAAATATTTGCCAGCTCTGTTCTGCTCCCTTGCCCCCAAGGACCATGTTCCAGGGGTCCTACAGAGTAACTCCTTGAAGAGCTGGAAGTCTTCTTTCCTGAATTTTAGGGTCCTGACTACACTCTTTGCTTGCCTCATGTCCCTCAGGACCTTGAACTCCATCAGTGTGTGATCACTGCAGCCCAGGCTGCCTCCGATCTCGACATCACTTACAAGCTCACTTGTATTGGTGATCATCAGGTCCAGTATTGCAACCCTTTGGGTTGCCAATGCAAAGCACTATTGCTTCCAAGATCCCCACTGGGAACAGTAAGAAGGCTGAAGTCCTTAAGAGACATAATAGTTGCATAAGCCAGTATTCATGCTCTTTTACCATTTTCTTGAATTAGAAGTTTGGTAGACTGGCACCTAGGTCTGCAGAAACACAGTAAAGCACTAAACCATTTATTTGCATAATTGAGGGGTGACTTGTTGATTCACACACAAATCTAAGGAAGTCAGGTACAAGGGCTGGGCTAGATGAGTGCTAGAGCTCCATTCCACCATAAACTAGTCTACGACGTGCACAGAATAAGAAGAGTTGTGTGTTTTTTCAACCTGTTACATCGCTGCAAAATAAGTACAAACATTCAATCAAGACAACAGTAAATTTATGCAAAAACACAAACACTTTTGAACCTTTCTTTCATTGCAGCAGCAGAACAATCAGTGCCTCCTCCTCAACAAACCCATCACTGACCATCATTCAACTTTAGAGTAAGACATACTAGACTGCTTGATACCCACAGTCCAGAGGCTTGTCCTGCCACTACTGATAAATGTAGCCTAAGCCAAGCAGCTCTTCCTGTCAAGACTACCAAAATGTGGAATCAAGACTGAAAGGCTTTACCTTGACCATAATTCCACAGATTCAGCATATTTATAATAAAGTTAATTAACAGAGAGCCTTGAAAACATTCCCTTACTTAAAAATAGAAAGAAATTATTCAGAAACATACAAACCAAAATATGCAATCACTGTGACAATAGCAGGACAGGAGTTAACTCCATCATTGTCAGAAAAAGTTATGATAGAACACCATAAGCCAAAACATTTTCACTGACCAGGAAGATGACATCAACCTTTCTCCTTGAAAAGGTAATTCAAAATTTGAAGTTACACTGGACTTGTAACACCAATTTAGAGATTTTCTGTAACTGATAAAAAAACTTAAGCATTACTGCTGCTATTGGCGCATCTAAGAAAGTACAGACCTTGAGAAAAACAAAAAGCCACACACAGACAGTAAGCTGGTAGCAAAGCACTTCATGACTTTTACTGACTGATACTGTACAGTGAGATATTGTATCGACATTTGTGTGAGAAAAGACCTTCCCCAAAATCTGGGTCAGTACATATTTAGGTATTGGAAAATACTTTTTTTCCCCATTTATTAACAATGTTTTGTACTACTGCAGAAAGAAGCTATGCTTTAAATTGTATTTCCTCCCTATGAAAAATAAGGTTAAACACAACTCAAATACATTTAAAGAAGAAAAAAACACATCCTTTTAAAAAATCTGTTCAGAAATTTCTGTTAATTTCTTGGTAAATTACAAATTCCAAATTAAAACACAGGCAAAGCAAAAGTGATTATACCTTCGCATAAATTTCCAAGTGGCAAGATTTGTTCTTACCTGCAATTGCAACCTTGTCAAGGTTCTAGTTCAGTGCTGAAAGAATTAGTTTACATTCCTGCTGCCAAGAAGCACATAACAGAATGACTTGCAAAACCTTGAGATAACAGTACAGGACACAACATCTGCCTTATTTTGGTATTTCCTAGAAAGAATAAGAAAAAAGCAGTTAGCTACTTCAGATGGTTTACAACAGATTTGCACATGAACTTTTTTATAAACACAAGCTTTTCCTAAACAGAAGTGCCTAAACTGCAGCTACGCTTGGATGTCAAAAGACATTTCAGCACGCTCCCTAAACATCATTTAGAAGATGAATGAAGAACCAGATTTCACCCCACCCTTATTTCCTTCACTCACCAGCACAAACTACTGTGTTGTCTAAAAGTCATCATTTTACTCCATTTATTAATAATGCTTTGTATTATTGCAGAGAGAAGCTATACTGGCATTCAAGTCCCTAAATTCAGTAACAGAAGGAAGGGTTGCATGCCTGCTAACTTAGCAGTGCTATTTGCCTGATTTTATTCACCTGCTGAAATGACAGAGTATACTCTGAGTGTCTGATAGCTTAAATACACCTACTGCAGTATGTATAATTTTTAAACTATTCATTCTGCTTGTTTAGATGTAAAAATGCATAAAAATTTTAAAAAGAGCAATAAGCTTCGGTTGTAAGAATATTTCAGCTCCGCTGACATAAGAATCACTGTCTCTTTAAAAGTAGCTTCTATAAAATTAACCACTAACTCAGTTTAAAATGTAAAAGTAGCATATATACACATCTGATTTATTACTCATCTACAAAAGCATCTAGGGCTCTACTCATTGTTTGGAACAGGATTCAGATACCCAAATTCATTGATGGATCAGAGACTATATATTTAATCTTGTAAACCACTGCATCTTACTGTGACATTACACTGGTAGAAGGAACTATCACAGGAAGAATTCTAAAGAACCGCCAGCTTTGTCTGGGACATTAGGAAAACACAAGCCTTATTGTAACACTGATGATTTTAAACTGATCACAGCACTCCATCAAGCTGGGGGCCCTAATGCAGGCCTTTACTTGAAGCCCACTGATTGAAGAACAGAGCCATGACAGCATTTCATTATGGCTTGCTTCTTCCAAAGACGAACTAGTGGTTTTCAACTACCAAAGGTGTCACGTGCAAGAAACCGTTCAAAAGAAGAACTGTAGGGGTTTAGCAAGTTTTATGCCTGTAATGTTGTACTATTACAAGCCCTGTATTTTTCCCCAACACTCTCTCTTCTTAAGCACTGCAATAGAATCAAACCAGAAAAATTCAATTATTTTCTGCCACTTGAGTTCTCCAAACCAGCTTATGAAATGCAGGATCAGACAAGTGTCAATACCAGAAATACAGAACCAGCAGCTGCTGCCAACTCAGATTTGGCCAGAGTATTGTGAAACTACACCTTAAGCAATATCCACTAAATCTTTAATGAACTCTGAAAAAGTATTTTGAAAGAGCTAGACATCAAGTGTCCTAAATCATTGCACTGGACTTGTGGCAAAAGTCGTTCCCAAGAAGTTATGTTCATCAATAAAAAAGAATTTGTTTCCACATCGAAGAACTCCGGAGGCCGGGGGTAAAGGGAGTAAAATACAAGCAGCAACGATTCACAAAGTCACACTAAACAGCATAATTCCCTCTTCTTAAATACACCAGTGACTACGGCAGGGAGAACGCAGCTCCCTTCAAGCACTGCCTCCCACCTTCAGAAGATTCTCTTAACTATGAGGGTACAGGTTGCTCGGTGATGAAGGCTTAAGACCTTAGTTCTTCTGATGCTACTCCAACAGCCTTTAGAAGTGGCCGACTCACAAAAGCAGACCAGAAGATAAGCATTTATGTTTCCCAGGAGCAAAAGGCTTAACACCTACCAAATTCTTCTATCCTATAGAGGATGTGACAGCATGCATTAGACAAGGGTGACTTTTAGCCTGGAGACAAGTTGCTTACAGTAGGGCAGATTCAAGCATAGATACTTTTAGCTAAGAGCACCTTACCCCAGAACATGTTCCTATTTCAACAAATTCTACCTATGCTAGTTCTCAGAAATGAGAAATACAGTACTTGGTGTCCCAAAACACAGAAACATCTTAAGATATACATTCTACTGCTCAACAATGCACAAAGAGGGGGCACTACTCCTATTTATTTGTCCAAAGAAGCTGCAAAACTTTTTTTCCAAGTGAAAAGACACTTTGATTCATGCTGCAGGTTTGGGATAACAAGCTATTATATCCAGCCTCCAATAATTTGTTCGCAGAAAATGCTCATATGCACAAATGAAATGGTCTTATCCAGACTGCTAATAATAAATTACATCACAAGAATAAAGCTGAATGCTTCCTATTAAAAGCTTAACAAAATTACAAGATGTATTAAGAATTTTATATGGACTCCTGAGCTCTTAGGAGTATGTAAATACATAATATTCGAGTAAGACTAAGTTAGTTCAGTAAACTTTTATAATTTTTGCTACTAAGACATCAGTACCCTACAGAATAGTTTTCAATTGAGCACAACTTAGGTATTCCTTGGCTAATACATAATTTGAATTTCACCATGTTTACAGCATTTTCTTCATAATAATAAAGACTACACATGCAAAGCCATCATAAGTAAATCACTGCTAAAAAACTAAATCCAATATTTAAAAGTAAGTGCATGGGAAAAAAAATATGCAATCCAGAGAAATTTGAAGAATCCTACTATGTTATTTTATGGAAGAGTAGGCAGCAAATGCTGGTCTTCCTGATGATTAAATACATACTTAACCCTGGTGGCAAAGCACTAATAGTCCTCAAGCTGAATCCAAATGTTTAAAACAAACAAAACCCACTATAACATCCAGTCCTTTACAAGTTTCTAGACCCTGGTCAGAGAAGAACCAGAAAAACACTGGTTTTATTCTGCTCACAGCCAGTTACAACTCTGATCTTTTACAAATAACCAAATCATAGCTGTTTAAAACAAGCAAACAAATAAACCAACCCACTCCGTGAACATCAAGAGTCAAAGCTACAATCTAATGTGTCATAACTGACCTTATAACACCACAACACCACCACTGCTGATATCATCCCCCAGAATTATAAACTGGTTCACGCCAAAGATAGTAAAAGATTTTGCAGAAGTAAAAGATACCAGGAGGGAGAAGGAAAACAGCAATAGTGTAAGCTTACCACAGGTTAGCTAGTGTGCTGCAATCTCCAAATTGCGTGTCCCCAACATGCGGTAAACATAAGGTAACATCCCTCTCCTACAAGAGGCATTCATTAGGTTACCTGGGAACCTAAGAGCACATACCATGGAGTGCAGTAGTTGTGCTGCAAGTTCATGTAGCAGTTCTTCCTTAGTCTATACACATGATGAAGCCCAACATAAAACAGGACCTAATTTCTGTGTAATTATTTGAGAAAATGTCCAACTTTCACCTTAAAGAGAAAGCTGCTCAACTTTTGTAGTAAAAGAATAATTAATTCTCTCTGCATTTGCTAAGTGGTTCTTAGTTCTAAACAAAACATTGTGAATCAACCAAGACTGGACAAAGCCTTGATTTGTGTTTTTGTGGGTGAGGGTTTTTTTGGTGTGAGGCTTTTTTTTTTTCCCCCCGCTCTTCAAACACAGAAGCTGTACTAAAATGCTGCTTATTACAGCACTTAAAGGAAGGAGAATGAACAAATTTTGAAACAGAAAACTCCATGAAGTAATTTAAGTGCTTTATCCTTTTTGAAGCAGTTCATCTATTATGATTTTGTAAGAAGTGCAAAGATATCTTCACATTGCATTTTAGAAGGAACATCCAGGACTTCTTGAAAACCTGAATGATTTAAAACAAATCTACTTGGGGTTCTGGAGAAAATTTAGTTCAGCAATTTGAAGTCTGCAGTTCAAAGTTTTATTGCCAGATAGTAATTTGAACTATTCAAGGCTGAATTTCCAACAGGAATACACTATTAAACTAACATAGTATTATGGGTTTCTTTTTATTTTTTTTTTTTTGCCTTATGACACATCTTACTAAAGCTATTTTGAACTTTTTTTCCTGCAGACTTATCTTTAATACATATTTGTAAGGCACTTCTTCAATTCCCAAATTTTCTGTATTTCTTTTTTAGGTAAGCTATAGATCAGTAAACTCACATTGTGGCTACACAGCTGTCTTGGCAGCTGTGGTAGCTTAAGCAAAATTTGCTCTCAGCAGCTCGTTCCTTTTTCCACACTATGCGGCTGAGCAACAGACATCAGCAGGTACACAAGTACAAGTGAACATCTGAAGCAGAGACTGCTTGTGTTGAATTATACAAGCAGAAGGTGTAAGAATACCAAAAGCCAGCCTTAATAGAATTCAGAATGCATATATGCAATCTACATTTGCTTACTGGGAGATTGCTGGCAAGCACTTACTCCTCTGTTCACCTGTAACAGATCAGTTATGCTTAGCATAACTGAAGCACAGAAATATGGAATCATCTCTCGGTTATGCTGGACAGCTCTTCAAACATATAGTTTCAGACACTGAAGAGAAAAGGCCATCTAATGGTCTCAATTACAACTACAAAGAAGGATTTTAAGCATAGGACTTATACTTTCAACAAGCATGTTTATTGGGACTGCTAGGACTTTCTAGAGAAGAGCTTACAAACGTCTAACTAGCTTTTATCACATCTTACAACATGGCTGTAGTGTAAGGTTCTAGCTATGCATTATGCCTTCCAGGGCAATCTGAGGAAGAGGTGTTCATATTCTGTCTACACCAGAGTTGTTGCCAGGGTCAGAAATCATGACCGGTATCATGACCACCTCCATAAGGATGAAAGGACAGGTAATAGTTGTAGGCAACTCCTTTCTGAGGGGAGCAGAGAATCCAGTATGACAGACAGATCCTCCTCTTCAGGAAGTCTGCTGCCTCCCTGAGGTCCAGGTCAATGACGTTGTTAGATAACTTCCTAACCTGGTATGGCCCTTGGACTGTTACTCATTACTGCTCTTCCACGTTGGTGGCGATGAAACCACAAAGTATAGTCCAAGGGTGAGACTTCAGGGCCTTGGGACAGCT